>NW_006921710.1:6738482-6740996 GCF_000298275.1 Orycteropus afer afer | reverse complement strand
TGGGGAGGAGGTGGGAGGGGAGCTGCTGCATTGTAAATTTTGGTCAATGGCATGAGACAAAGTATATGTGAACTGCTGTATGAAAAGTGAATTTACTCTGTAAATCTTCACCCAAATCCTGATAAAAAAAATAATAATAATAAAATGGGTCTGCCACCTCCTGAAGACCTTCCATATGCCAGGAATTACAGGACATTACATGTCCCGCCTTCAGGGATCATCACACAGAGGCAGGGATCAAGGTTCCCATTTTACTGACCGGGCAGTGGAGGCTCCAAGGGCTCCCCCTTGGAGTAACTTGCCCGAGGCCACACGGCCATCTGTCAGTGACAGAAGTCTGCACAATATCCAGTCAAGCCCAGCCACACTGCCTTTTGAGTTGGGCTGACGCAGCGTTTAAAACTAATACACACTTTGGAAAAACATAAAGGTCCACTGTCTTTGTAATACAAACCACGGCGAGTCCAGCTTGATTGAATCTTCTCAGCTGGCAGGGACCATAAGTTACATGAAATCAAGGCTTATATCACTGCTTCATCCCCAGTGCCCAGCTGAGACTCGGCAAATACACATAAAAAAGCCTTCAGAGCAAGTTATTCCTTTAACAGCAAAATCAGCTCATGCAATAAATATTTGCTGGATACCTGCTCTGTGCCTTCAGGGCAGCCCAAGATCATAAGCTCCTGAGAGCTCAAAGCTGGAAAGGCACTCGAGACTGTCCTAGTGTCCCACTGCACAGATAGGCAAAGTGAGGTCAAAGAGGAGGAAGAACTAGCCAAAGAGATCTGGCACCAGCCTTGGGGTGCCTGCATCCCAGCTGCACCCAGAATGGGCTCCCAGCAGATGCAGTGAATTCAAGACAGGTGGAACACAGGAGGGTGGGCAGTTTCCTGCCCAAGGGACCCCTCTTTTAGAAGGGGCTGGCTTAACAAACTTGGCTGGACACAAGCGGCTCTGTTCACAGTAGGGCACAGGCAGGATGGATGGCAGCCGCAGTTGGCTTGGTCACGGGTAGGTGGGTCTGCAAACCACAATTACTTCTTCCTCTGTCCCTTGTGGATCCTCTGTTACCCACTGGAACTCCCACCTCTGCAGGCAGGCCCTGCACGGGGGCTCCGTGGCCAAAACACTGCATTGCTGATCCACCTGGGAGGAGGGGCTCCCTTGGCCAACGTCCTACCACAAACTGTACCAACAGTAACAGGAGCCAATGTTTATTAAATGCAAAGAGGTCTACCAGCTCTACCATCTCACTGATGGTAGAGCCCTCACAACAGCCTGGTGGGTCTGGGCTACTACACTCACTTTATAGATGAGGAACTCAAGATGCTGAGAGAAGAAGGATTTGCCAAAATGACAGAGTAGTCAAGACAGGATCTTAAAACCAGATTTTAGACTCGAGACCCAGCCCTCTTTCCACTCTGCCCCTTATAAGGGAAGAAGGTTCTCTTACTCAGAGCTGCTCAGAAAGGGAGCAAGTATCCTGTCATCTGAGGGATGGGTGCAGAGACTGCAGGACCACTGGCTGGAGGTCAGCCTTGATAAAAACAACTCTGAAGACCTGTCAAGCCCACAGGGCCAAGAGGAATGGACATCAGATCTCTCCAACCCTGCATGCTACCATCACCAAGGCCTGGCCACTGTAGTCCCCCATGTCCTCACATACACACATATCCCCTGACTATGCCCCACCCCCATCCTCACTGGTCCAGACCCCACCTCTTACCACTAGGTCACCTTCTCCCCTCCACCCCCATGCACAGCCCACTCACCCACTCCACCTGTCTGAAAAAGCCTTCAAGGCCCCAGTGACCCGCAGGAGAAAGTCCTCTCCTCTCCAAGGCCAGCTCCTGTGGCTCCCTCCACTCCATCCCATTCCCCCCAACCCTACCATCCCAGCACACCCCTACCCACTAAGCCAGACCCCTCTTACACCTTCCTGTAGAAGGTCTTTCCCTTTGAGAACACTCCTTGTCCTATGCAGTGATCACCAGCCAGGAAACGTCACATGGACAAGAACCACACATTAATTCATGCATCAGCTTCCCATAGTGCCTAGTATAGTGCCTGGCACACTATAGGTGCTCAGTAACTATCCATTGAATGAATATAAGAAAGATTGAATATTCTGAGGCCAGAGTTCCTTGCATCGCCAGGGGTCTCACAGGCATGCAGACAGGGACCTTCCCCACCTCAACTTCTAACACTGTAACCCTCCAGCCCTGCCTTTGGAAGGGACCTTGAGACCCCTAGGAAAAGGTTTTCAGAGGCAGAGAATTCCCAAGAGCAAACATTGGTCTTGGGTTCATAGACAGATGCACAGAGAGGCACAATCCTTGGCCCAAGGTCACACAGCAAATCATCAACAAGACCTGACTCAAGCTCATACACGTAGTTCTGCAGACAAGAGCCAGGCAAAATAATTCAAAATGCACCAACAGCAGAAGAGAAGCCAGATGATTGGGACCTTCTAAAAATTAAATTTTTATGTGCTTCCAAAGACTTCTCCAAAAG
>NW_006921710.1:6734328-6736407 GCF_000298275.1 Orycteropus afer afer | reverse complement strand
GCAGGACAGACTCAGTACATCCTCCTTGGTATCAAGTTTGTTCAATAAGGCGGCCCTAACAGCTACCACTCACTGTGTTCTTACCACCCACTGGCCCTGGTCACAATTCTCACACCCTGAGAAGTCAGTACAGTCCTGCATCGCTTACGTTCTAAGAAATAGAGCAGTATGTGATTTGGACATTGTGCAAACACCGTATCATATAATCTGGTCCTGCTTTTCCTTTAAGCATCTCCAACAAGTTTTGTGCCTTTGCAGTGATCCTCAGTGTGCTGTGAGGAATTCGCTTTTGTGTTTGGGCCTCAATCCACTTTCGCAATTTCTCCCTATCTGACATAGGTCCCTCTCACATTTTCATTAGCCTTGCTGCTTTCAATGGAGCTGATCTCTTAACAGCTTGGAGAATTTTTTCTCTGCTTTTGAGGATCATCGTGATTGTTGAGTGTGACGTGTGTACATCGGGAATGTTCACTGATTTTCCACCTTCATGTTGTTTAATGACCTTTATTTTACTTCCAGGTCGGCACTTCTCCTTTGCCTCTTGCTGACACTAGCACTAGCACTGGTTTTGCTGCATTTGGAAGCCACTTCACGGTAATATTTTCAAAAGAAAATTAGAGAGATAACACTACAAGAGACACATGATACATGAGATTAGATGCTGCTCCCTATGAGTAGAGGCATACTGTTATCCTTTTAGATAGAAAGTACAGTACAGTACATACACAGGCATTTATTACGACTATCAAGATGTATGTATTATAAGTTACATATGTACTGTGCCAATATATAAGGGCCTCTGGTGGTGTAGTGGATAAGGCAATTGGCTGCTAACCCAAAGGTCAGTAGTTCAAACCCACCAGCCGCTCCGCAGAAGGAAGACAGAGCAATCTACTTCCGTAAAGATTTACAGCCTCAGAAACCCAATGGTGGTCGCTATGAGTCAGAATCGACTTGATGGCAGCGAGTTTGGTTTTTCTGGTTTGGTGTCAATATATGCCTGGCAGCGCACTCTGTTTACGCAGGACATGAGATACACATGTTGGGTGCAGGAAGCTGTTGTGTTTGTTAATGTCTCATTCTCTGATCAGGATTTCTGAGCTCAATTATAACCTTATGGGACAACAGACATATATGCGTCAGATGTTACCCAAACAAATGTTATGTGCTGCATGTCATCCTCTTCTATAGTAGTCACTGAGGCTCAGAGAGGGTGAGCAGCTTGCCTGAGAACACCAGTCCATCTAGTGGCAGAGCCCAACTCCAACCCAAGCAGTCTGACTGCAGAGCCCTTGCCCCGAACCTCTCATCTCTCTGCTTCTTCCAACTTACCATCCCACATTTCATCAGGCAGGAACTTTCCCCTCTATGGGCCAGGCGGAACCTATCTCCAAAATGGGACCGACCCGGGGGGCAAAACCACTAGTCCTGGAGAGGATGGACACTTCCTGCTCTACCAGTTTTAAAATCTGAGATCAGAAGATTGCAACCTTGTGTGACTCAGATCTTAAGATTCTATCAGAAGTGCACGGCTTTGCTCCACCCTCAGGGGTTTAAACCTAGGTATCAGCACTAATCCTTCCTTAAAACTGCCCAGCACAATCTACAAAAAAACCCTTCTTCCTCCAGCAGGGAAGTGGATGGGGGTGGGGCAGGGGGAAGGAAAAAGCAGCTAAAGAATTTCTGCACCCACAGGATGATGCTGCAAGGAGACCCAGGGTGGAGTGAGTCATGAGCTCTGCTCGTGGAAGAGGGAGGGGTGCAGAACGAAGCAGGACAGTCAAAGGGAGGCTGTGAGTCTCAGACTAAGTAATTAACCGGAATGAGAGATTTGTGCAACCTGGGGGGTGGGGGGAGGGCCTTTGACACACGGGCTCTGTTCCCACTTGGCTCCTCCCCTGCCTTCCCCCCAGGCCTCTAGGCCTGCCTCTTTTCAGGGTTTAATCCACAATGTCCCTGCCTGATCCGGGCACTATGGACTGTCCAGTCACAGTGGAACATGCTTTTCATAGTTAAGGCTTTGGACGCCCCCAGTCTGGGCCTACCACTGACTTGCTGCCGCCCCCACCTGTAAAATAG
>NW_006921710.1:6722720-6734153 GCF_000298275.1 Orycteropus afer afer | reverse complement strand
AGAACAAAGGCTTGGAAATTTACTTCCCTAAAATCAACCCAGAAAAACCCAAGTTTGCTGCTGTGGAGTCGATTCTGATTTATAGCGGCCCTGTGAGCTCTACACAGTAGAACTGCCTGCCCTACAGGGTTTCTGAGGCTGTGATCTTTACCACATCTTTCTCCTGTGAGACTGATGGGGTATAAGCTCTGACCTTTAGCCACTGACAACCCCATGGAGCAATTCCACTCTGACACACAAGAGGTCGTCATGAGTCAGAATCGGCTCAACAACAATGGAGATACACAGTAATTCAGAGCCTGATACGGCTCCTACTTTTCCATCAACAACTATCCTCAGGCAGGAGATATTTCATTCGAGTGTCTGCAGGCCACAAGCTGAGGAAGTAGCCGGTCATATGTGCCACACACCCAAAGGCCACAGTCCTCGGTCCATGTCCCCAGCTCATGGGCAGCCCCTTCAAGCCCACTCCCCCTGGAAGGATGCTCAGAGGTGCCAGGGGGCTGAGGCAGTCCAGGTGCCAGAAGAAGCTGCCTGGAAATGCCCAGGGGAACACTGGAGGAGAGGAGGGGGGAGCAGGACAAGAGGAAGAAAATGTCTGCAGCAGCAAAGCAAAAGGAAACAGAGACAGTGACTCTGTTTACCCCGTAACCAACACACACGTCAGGGTAGAACTACTGTCTAGAACTAGGGAAAGGGTTAAGAAACATCCCAGTGTCCTCAGATGGAACAAGATATAGCCCTTAAAAATGGTTCCAGAGGGTTTTTAATGACCTGAGAGAGGCCTTTATTGTAAATCACTTAGAAAAAAAGCAAGACACAACATTCAGTGTGGTCTCAGCAGCAGATAACAATAATCACAGAAGGGAAATACTACTAAAGAACAATGTGTTTATGGCTGGATGGTGAGATAAGTGATCCTATCCTCTTCTTCAAACGTCATTCCTCAGGCACTAGGGAGGGAGGACAGGCCATGGCCCAGTTTGGGTTTAGAAAGGTTCTCTTTGGCAGTGTGAGTAGGAAGGATTGGAGGGGTGAGGCGGGAGGCCCTCGTGGAGGCTGGGGCAGCTACAAGCGGCCAGGCCAAAGCTCCAGCCACAGTTTTGGGAAAGGAACAGAGTGGAAGGAACAAAACGGAGGCTTGGGGGAGGAGCAGGGCAGGGTCAAAGCCAACAAAAGCACGTTATGTAAGACACAAGAGAGCTGCAGAATCCTGAGAGGCTTCACCCCTCCAGGGGTTGACCCAGACCTTGGCTAAGGGCAGCAGCTCAGGCTCAGGCACAGCCAGGCAAAGCTTGTGGCTAGTCTGGGCTCTGCAAAGCCCCAGCCAACAATAAAGATCCCACCCGTGGGGGAGGAGGGTGGCCAAAATCAGAGCACCTCCATCCCTTCATTCCTGGGAATCTACAGGCATTTTCCCAATGCAGAGTGGTGGTTGTTGTTGTTGTTATGTGCCGTTGAGTCGGACCTGACTCATAGCGACCCCTCCTTGGGTTTCCGAGGCAGTATCACTATGGAAGTAGATTGCCCCATCTTCCTTCCGAGGAGTGGCTGGTGGGTTTGAACCACCAGCCTTCTGGTTAGCAGTCAAGTGCCTTAGGCACTATGCTACCAGAGCTCCCACGTAGAGTGGTGGATTTTTAAAATCGACTTGGAAAAAACTGTTTTACTCAACAAATAAACAAGATACTATTCTTCTCATCTCTGATGTTTTGTTTCATGACATTGACTTCAATTCCCCACAATGTAACAGCTCTCTTCCCACTTCCTCCCTGTAGTTATCTCTTCCCTGTGTCCTTTCCTATGCATGCCTGTCCCCTGAGCTATTTCCCTGTGCAAATACTGCCCTTCTGTTCTCCCAGGATTGCTCTTTCTAAGGAGTGTATCTACCTGATGTAAATGTTCACCCTATATGCCTGTCTAAAGTAGCTCTGGTGGCACAGTGCCTAAGGCATTTGGCTGCTAACCAGAAGGTTGGCAGTTCAAACCCACTAGCCATTCCACAGAAAGAAGACTGGGCCATCTACTTCCATAAAGATTTACTGCCTTGGAAGCCCAAAGGGGGTCACTGTAAGTCAGAATCGACTCAATGGCAGTGGGTTTGGGTTTTGTTTTGTTTTTTCTTTCTATGCCTATAGGAGCTCTGGTAGCTTGGTGCCCAAGACACTTGACTGCTAACCAGAAGGCTGGCGGTTCAAACCCACCAGCCACTGCTCGGAAGGAAGATGGGGCAATCTACTTCCGTAGTGATACTGCCTCGGAAACCCAAGAAGGGGTTGCTATGAGTCCGGGCCTAGTCGACAGCACATAACAACAACAACAACAACAACATGCCTATCTGTTGTTTGGCTGAAACCCACAGGAGGAATTCAATTCCAGAACTGAGGGGTAACTAGGGGCCATTGTCTCAGGGGTCTCACCAGGCTCTATCAGACCAGTAAACCTGGTCTTTTCTATGATTTTGAGTTTTGTTTCACATTGTTCTATTAATCAGAGTCCCAAGGTGGTGTGAAATGGTTAAACACTTGACACTAACTAAACACTTGGCAGTTCGAACCCATCTAGAGGTGACAAGCCCCAGTACTGATGAGGGTAGGTACTGACAGGGGGGAGTATCAATTGTTTACAGCCTTTTCAAAGGCTATGTGTGAGTATCAAAATGCAGCCCAGGGGTTGGACTTTTTTTTTTTTTAAATGTGATTTGGGTGAAAGTTTACAGAGCAAATTCACTTTTCATACAGCAGTTCACACACGTGTTGTCTCATGACATTGACTACAATTTACCCCATGCAACAGCTCCCCTCCCACTTCCTCCCAATAGCGACCTCTTCCCCATGTCCATCCCTCCATGCACTCCTGCCCCCTGAACTGTCTCCCCATGCACAAACAACCCTTCTTTCTCCCATGATTGTTCTCTTCAAGGACTGTATCTACCTCAGGTACATGTTCAACTCATATGCCTGTCTCTTGTTTGGCTGGAAGCCACAGGTGGAGTTAAATTCCAGACCTGAAGGGCAGCTAGGGACCTTAGTCTCAGTGGTTCTACCAGGCTCCATCAGACCAGCAAAGGGTAGGGATTGGACTTTGAGAGCTCTCCGATATTGGAACATTGTGTAGGATAAGTAGAAGGACATTCAGGCAGCATTGTGAATACTAGCTGAAAACAACCCAAATGTCCCTCAGCAGGCGACTGGGTAACCGTATTGGTCCATGCACAGAAGGACTCCACCAATGAAAGAATGAGAGAGAGCCATACATTCTGACATGGAAAGATGTTCACAATATAAACAAACAAACAAAAACACCAAACTCACTGCCATCGAGTCGGATCCCACTCATAGCAACCCCTCCTTGGGTTTCTGAGGCAGTGTCACTATGGAAGTAGATTGCACAACCTTCCTTCCAAGGAGTGGGGCTGGTGGGTTTGAACCACCAGCCTTCTGGTTAGCAGTCAAATGCTTTAGGCACTATACCACCAGAATATGCTGGGTGGAAAAAGTCAGACCTGATCTCTTTGTAAGCAAAGCTATTTAAGTGTGTACACAGAGGTGGGTTTGGAAATGGTGACACTCCAAACTTAAGTGATTTCTTCTAGGGAGCAGGACTGAATGGAGGGAAGTTGGAGGGCTTCCGTTTTTACTTCATATACACCTAAACTGTTTGTACATGTATTACTTTTGCAATAATAAAATCATAAATTTTTAAAAGCAGTGTCTACCTAGGACTGAAAGATTGCAGGGAAAATGGGGGGGGGGGGGACAGCTAATATCTAATAGCTATGGGTTTCCTTTTTGGGGTGATGAAAACGTTCAAAGACTGATTGTGGTACTGGCAGTACAACTCTGTGAATACACTAAAAATCACTGAATAGGTGAGCTGTATGGTATCTGAATTATATCTATTATAATACAATAATATTATAATAAAGCTATTATTAAACCCTCCCACCCACCTTAAGGCTGTGGGGTGAGGGTTCCCTATGCCACCACAATTTCATCCTGGCTAACAGAATTTCAGGGCAAAAGCTGAGTCCCTCAAGGCTCTCGGGAGGCCAACAGGCCACCCCCAGCCAATGCCAGGTTTCTTGCCTGCCAAAGGGGGCCTGTCATCCAGCCCTGAGTTATGCATCTTGAGTGGCAGTGAACTTACTCCTTCACCTGTTCTATGTTGGTTTATGGGACTCAGATCATATGCAAAAACTCCTCATGCAACGTTGACACAGCCTCCTAGACTCTTCTGCTCTCTGTGCTAGACTCTGGCCCTGGTATAAGGTGTGAGTTAGCCTAACCTATCCGCCCACCGCTCCGTGCCCCAATAAGCATTCCACTGCTCATGTAGTCCCCCATCAGAGCCCTCTGGACCAGCTCCAGATAGCCCATATCCAACTCCCACATTTGCCAAACTGGAAAGAACTCAGCAATTGAGGCTTCCAAAAACTTGTACGGAATCTCACATTCAGGGAGCCAGCATTTACCCTGACTCCATGGATGAGACAAACCTCGGAGAAACAAGATCCAAACCACAGCTGTAAGTGCACCTTCAAACTTCAAACACCTGGCTACTCTCCTTGCCCACTGCTAAACCAGATGTTGTCAGCTGCCTCCAGACAGCTCCCGACTCATGGCAACCTTATGCACTACGGATCAGACCACAGTGATCCATAGGGTTTTCACCGACAGATTTTCAGGTCTTTCACTGACAGATTTTCAGGTCTTTCCTCCCAGTGCAGAAGCTCTGTTGAAACCTGTTCAGCATCCTAGAGGCACGCACTTCCGTTGGTGGCAAACTGGGTCTCCCGCAGAGAAGGCAAGAAACTACCACTGTACCACCAATGCCCCCACAGAACCAGATGAAGCCAGAACAAACCCGTTGCTGTGGAGTGAATTTGACTCATAGCAACCTGGTCAGGCAAAACAGAACTACCCCATAGGGTTTCCGAAGCTATAAATCTTTATGGAAACAGGAAGCAAACTGCTACATCTTTCACCCTCTGAGTAGTTGATGGGTTTGAATTGCCAAGGGGTAAATGAAAATCTTAATGACAATAGTAATTGTTTACTGAGAGCACTTACTATGCCCCAAGCACTGGCCCCAAGCATATGCTTAACCTGGTTCTTTACCTGCATTGTTTCAATAACCAATAAAAAACCAAAACCAAACTCACTGCCTTCAAGTCTATTAGACTCACAGCTGGTGACTCCTCCTTGGGTTTCCAGTTGTATCTCTAGGAAGCAGATTGCCCAATCTTGGTTTCTGAGGAGTGGCTGGTGGGTTTGAACTGCCAACCTTCTGGTTATTAGTCGAATGCCTTAGGCACTATGCCACTAGAGCTCCCACAACCAATAAGGAGGTATTATTATTTCTAAGGAGCTCTGGTAGCATAGTGCCTATGGCATTTGACTGCTACCCAGAAGGTTGGTGGTTCAAACCCAACAGCCACTCCACAGAAGGAAGACAGAGCAATTACTTCTGTAAGATTTATTGCCTTGGAAACCCAGTAGGTTTGGTTTTGGTTTACTATTATTTCTATCCTACAGATAAGAAAATAGAGGGTAAGACATTGACCCAAGGTCACTCAGGTCTGTGTTGGGACCCTGAGCTGGCTCAAGTCTGGAGGAGCAGATTCGCAGGAAAAATTTGGGATTGTTAGCCCCTCTGAAATGGAAAGGACTTCAGCCATCAGGTAGTACAAGTGCCTTCAGTTTACAGCTTAAGAAACTGAGACACAGAGAGAGTAAGTGCCTCGCGTGGGGTCACGCAGGCTCCAGGCCTGTGTTCTTCCGCATGCAAGCACCCTCCCATAAATAAGAAGAAATCATCCTGCCACCAGCCTCATGGGGCTACTGGTGTGGGAACAAGTCCCTGCTTGCCAAAGGCTTTGAAATCCCAGGATGAAAGGCGCCGTGACAGCAAAACAGCATGATGGGCTGCAGCGCGCCTGACCTCTGCCAGGACTTGCACGCTGACATTCGCCTGCTCACCTGCTCTGGGCGGGCGTAAAGCTGCGGGCACCACCAGCAAAGCCACAGAACTCAAACAGGAGTTCAGAGCACTGTGGGAAGATACGTTCCAAATCCCAACATTTTCACAGAGGTGGCCCCACGTATCTGGGGTGGAGAACCACACCCCAGGTAAGGAAGGTTCTGGGAGTTTAACCGTGTGGTATGAAGATGCCCACTGCTCCCTAGGTGGGGTCAGGGAGGTTCACAGATCACTGGAGGTAGTGAGGGCATACCCTCCCTCATTCCTCTCCAACAGATATGTCTAGGCGGATAGGTCTAGCTTCCTTGGAGGGGGTTGGGGGGCTTCCTGGCTTTCCCTCAATTCCAACCTTCCACCCCCTTACTTCAGGAGCCCCTTCAGGTGAGTCTGGACTAGGAATCTGAGGCATGTCAAGAGGGTTATTAATAGCACTGAAGTATTGAGAAGAGAGGGGCTCTGAGTGGGCACAACCCTCTTCCACCCAGCCTGGCATCCACCAAACAAATCCAACCCTCTCCAATAGAGGACACTTCACCTTTTGTGGCTTTAGTCTCCTCCCCTGAAAAATGGCCAGGGGAGAGGAGCAGGGGCTGGCAGTACTCAGTGCAGAGATGGAAAAAGGGGGAAGCCAGAGCTGGGTGTGGGGAAAGGAAAATCCCACTGAAGGTAAGGCACACCCCACCCAGGCCGGGTGAGGGGCCCTAGCAGGAGGCCCTGAATGGATGGACTGTTACAGAGCCCCAGGAGGCTGCCACCAGGAGGGAGGGGACAGGAAAACTCCACCCGGCCCTTCCTCCTCCCAGAGTCCTACAAGGAGACTGTCCAGGACTTAATCCTCCCCCGGTCCTCCTGGGCTAGAGAGGGCCTGATTCATTTCTACCTCACTCCCACCTATGCCCAGCCCAGACCTGGCACAAAGGACGAACTCAGGCCACTGGCCCAGGACCACAGTCACTTGGCAAGCCCTCCCCAGCACTTCCTTTGTGTCCAGCCAGGGTGGGGCCCTGGGGACATGAAGTTAAGGGACACCTGGTCACTGTTCTCAAGGGGTGTAAGGTGAAGAACACAGCAGCTGAAACTCTACAGGACTGCAAGACAGTGAGCTAAGTGTGGGCAGACATGGCGCTCTGGGCCCACCAACAACCAAAGCCCACTGCCATGGAGTCGATTCCGACTCATAGCAACCATATAGGATGGAGTAGAATTGCCCCATAGAGTTTCCAAGGCTATAAATCTTTATGAAGACAGACTGCCTTATTTTTCTCCTAAGGAGCAGCTGGTGGGTTTGAACTGCCAACCTTTTGGTTAGCAAGCAAATGCTTTAACCACTACACCACCCGAGCTGTCTACTGGTATGAAAGGACAAGCAAATTCAGCCAAGAGGAACTGTCTCCTCTCTCCATGGGCTTCCCCCCAGCCCCCTGACCCCGCATGCACAGGCGTCCTGTGCACCACTGCCTCCTCCAGGCCAGGCCCTGTGCTAACCAAATTCCATGAATTAGCTCATTTAAGGCTCTCAATAACCCATTAAGAAGGAAGAAATCATTCAGTACATTTCAAAACGGAGACAACCAAGGTGCCAGGACACTGAGAGACTTATCCAGATTACAGCACTGGGAAACAGATGTTGGGATTCCACCCAGGACCGCCTCAGCCCAGGCAGGAGAAGTCAGCCTCAGAGCTGAGTTTCCCAGGCAGCCTGGGACTGGCACCCTCAATCCCCAATTCTCCTGGATTTGGGGAGAACCTGGGACCCTGCTGCATCCTGGACTTCCTTTCCCAGAAGCTTTGGGAGCGGCAGCCTTGCTGAGAAGCGGCCACTGTGCAATGACAGGCTGGGACCCAGGGAGGCTGAAGGAGAAAGCGGATGGGATGAGGCCGCCGGCACTGCCCCTGAGAGGCCTGGCTCCAGTCTTGGCCAGCACCCTGGCCACAGCTGCCAGCAGGGGCATCTCGTTGGGTCTGAGCCAAAGGGCAGTGGACGCCCGTCCAGTGCACCCCAATCATCGCAAGCCCCACTCCCCAGGCTCAGTCTCCTGCCCCAACGGGCCGGTGCCCTCCCTGGGAGTCTAGGCCACGTGTACTGGAGCTCGGTCCAGGGCGAGCCGAGGATCAGAACAGTTGGGAAAGAGGGTCAAGACTCGCTGGTGTGTGGGGGGCATTCCGAGAAAAGGGGGTGGGCTCGGAACCCTTCTGGACAGAAGTACCCAAAGTAAGGGGCCTGCGACCCCTCCCACAGCCTTAATTAATTGGTGGGCTCGGAACCCTTCTGGACAGAAGTACCCAAAGTAAGGGGCCTGCGACCCCTCCCACAGCCTAGTCAGGGATAATGTGTAGAGGGGTCCAACGAGAGGGGTCTGAGGACGGACAGATCTTCCAAGGGGGTTCCGATAGGGATGGAGGGCTCGAGTGTCCGCGGGAGGGGGAAGGGCGAGCTCAGAAGGGCGCGGGAAGGGGCTCCCGACGCCTAGGGAACCAGCTCCGAGCGGGACGCGATCCCCGGCACTTCCCGCCCCGCCCAGAGCCTGACTCCAAAGAACCCCCGGCCTCCAGGCGAACGGTGGGCCGCGGTGGGGGCGTGGCCCGGGGCCCCCAGGCGCGCGCGGCGCAGGACTCACCTGCAATTTGCTGGCGCCGGGCGTCGTCCAGGTGCGTGGACAACACGTCCCCCATGGCGAGGAAGAGCCGCGGCCCGAGCCGTGCCGCCACCGGTCGCTGCCCGCGCGCTGCCTTAGGCGGACGCTGCTGGCGCCATGGAGCCCCGCCCGCCCGCTCCCGCCGAGAGCGCCGCCCCTGGCTGCGGCCCTCGCTCCAGCTCCGGCTCCGGCTCGGCCTCCGGCTGCAGCCGCGTCTGTCCTGCCAGCCACCTCAGCTCTCCGCGCCCTCCCGCGGCCCAGCAACCTCGCCGCGCCCCGCCCCGCCCGGCCCCGCCCCCGTCTCGGGTGGAGCCCGGGGGCCGGAGACGCCCGAGACCGCCCGGGAGACGGAGACAAAGAAAAGGTCCCAGGAAAGGGAAGACCGAAGAGAAATGCCGAGAGAGGCACAGCGGGCCCGAGCCGAAAACAAAGAAAGAGATGGGGCTTGTAGGGGCCGCTAGAAGAACAGGGGTGCCCTGGAGGACTCCAGCCTGGGGATCCCGCCCTCTCCTGGTGGCGCAGAAGAGCCTCAGGCCGAGGAGGGCGTGGGAGACCTATCGGGGACGCAGAGGCCATGGCTAGGAGTTCAGTTTGAACCCTGCTCCCCCACCTCCTGCTCCCCGCACCTTGTCCCCCTCCCCTAGCTCCGCCTGCTGCAGCCTGCACTCGGGAAGTTCCCCGGCCTTGATCCGACCTGCCCCAGAAGGTGTGCCGGCCTTCTTGCATAATACCACAAGGAAAGGAGGGGGCGGGGAGAGCTCGTGCCCAAAGGCACCCCCAGCCTCAGCGCCAGGCGGACATTCCTGAGGCTTAGCTATGAGCAGCCCGACCCGGGACGGGGGGCGGTGTTAGGACACGGCAAGAATGGAAAAAGTAATTGCACTTTACAGTTTGCAGAAGACTGCTGGATTCAAACCCCAGGAGCTGGCATGGACTTTGGTACCAGGTTGGCGGGGCTGGGCATGGCTGGGTCATGTACCAGAGCAATCGTTCAGTCCCACTCTCAGGCCCTCTCAAGTTGCCAGTCGGCTTAACAACTGGAATCTCAGAATCACAGACTGGGGTGGCAGAGTTTCCTTGTTGCTGGTGCTCAGATCTCCTGTCCTGCAGCCCACGAAGGCCATCCAGTGTCTGCTTGCTACCCTGGTGACTGGGTGCTCATTATTTCTCAGAGCATCCCATCACGTTATTGAATAGTTCTTATTGTAACCAGTACATGGGGCAGAAAAAGGTGATAACAAAAGTTGGCATGACTGAACACCATAATTTCTGTCCTGTCAGTGCAGCAGAAAGTAAGTCTGAAATTGATTGATGTGATGCAGGCCTTCATTCATGCATTCAGTCAGTCACTGGTCATTCAGAAAAGAGGCGATGAAGACCTTTTGAGTTGGACTCTGCAAGATGCTGAGGGGTGAAAAGACAAGGACGTCCAAGCTCCCCTACCCAGTCAGTGACCCTGCCCCTGGAAAAATGGGGTCGCCTCTTTGAACCTGTTTCATTTGTCAAGTGAGAACAATGACCCTTTATTGTGAGGCTAAATGAGATAATAAAGTGCATAGCACAGTGCCGGGTACAGTCCATCATCTCTCAACGCAGAGCCTTTCATTACATTATTCATCACGGTCCCTGCCCTCAAGAGCATATAGAGACCAAGGAAAGAGCAGAACATTCTGTTGGAGGAAAATCACAGAAGGAGTGGTACCAGACTAGAAGTTGAAAGACAAGAATTTTGACAGCAGGTACTGGAGAGTGGCATTCCGGGTGATGGGGACAGCACAGACAGAGACATGACCTTTGAGAGCAGGGTCATCAGGGAGAGTTGAAGTCAAGCTGGCAAGGAGGGTTAGTTTCCTGTTCAAAACCAAATTCACTGCCGCCGAGTCGGATCCAAGTCATAGCAACCCCTCCTTGGGTTTCTGATGTGGTGTCACTACAGAAGTAGATTGCCCAACTTTCCTTCCGAGGAGTGGCTGGTGGGTTTGAACCGCCAACCTTCTGGTTAGCAGTCAAATGCCTTAGGCACTACGCTACCAGAGCTCCTAGTTTCCTATTACAGAGGCAGAAAATGGAGGCCCAGAGAGGGAAAGTGATTTGCCAAGTTCACACAGCAAAGCAAAAGTGACTCAGCCAGAGGCCAAGTTTCTTGATGCCCAGGGTCTGGCTCTCTTTGAGCAACCGGAGACAAGTGATGCTGGTAGCCTCATTTCATTTTCCCACGCCCCAAACTGGCAGGAATTTGTAGGCACTGGAAGGGCTTGCTCTGCCCAGGGAGGGGATAGAGAGCTGCCAGCCTGCGTGGCTACAGCTAACTGGCATCTGGATGTCCCAAGACATCTTCCCAACCTAGCTGGAGACGTGGGCCAGTTGGGGCAGAGGTGGGACCGCAAGTAGACTTTGCACTGTTTTTATGGTTCAACCCCTCTGAGTATCCTTGGCTTTATATGTGAGAGGTAAATGAGATTGTAAAAGTGAAAATGCATGGTAAACTATAAGGTAATATGCACATGTATGAATGGCTCCCCACACACCTTGGGAGCCGTCCTCTCCAATTCAAGATTCAAAATTTGGCCCTAGGGGTAAAGGAAGGAGTTCTGATAACAGTGCCTAAGACCTTTGACTACTAACCACAAGGTTGACAGTTCAAACCCACCAGTCATTCTGGAAGGAAGATGGGGTAATGTACTTCCGTAAAGATTTACTACCTCAGAAACCCAATGGGGGTCACTTTGAGTCAGAATCAACTCCATGTCAGTGAGTTTAGTAGAGTTTTTGGAGGGGTAAAGGGGAATTTATTGCAAAAAATCAGGAGAACAAT
>NW_006921710.1:6720640-6722240 GCF_000298275.1 Orycteropus afer afer | reverse complement strand
GAGGAGCTTTCACCCAGTCCCTAGAGCCTGGCACTTTGAACTTGGACTTAAAGCCTCCAGATTGTAAGAATAAACTCCTGTTTGTTAAGGCCATCCCATTTATGGTATATTCTTGTCAGAGTGGCACTAGGTAACCAGAACATATATATTCACCAAAAATAAAATAAATTGAATTTTAAAAATCAGGAGAAACTTTTATGGAGGATGGAAATGACCTATGTTTGACTGAGGTGCTAGTTACACACAAGTCTATATTTTTCAAAACTCATCAGATTGTACACTCAAAATGGATGGATTTTATTCTTTGTAAGTTATGCTTCAATAAAGTTTGATTTAAAGATGAAAAACAAATATATCAAGCACCTACTATGTGCCAAATGCTTTTCCAGGTATTGAAGATACATCAGTATACCAGATAGTCAAGGTCCCCACCCTCCTGGAGGTTATATTCTCATGTTGAAGGAAGAAAGACAGTAAGTAAATAAGATGACTTTAGCCAGTGACAAGCTCAAAGGAGAAAATTAAACAGCATGATGGGATAGGATGACAGGTGGGGTATGCCACCTTGGATAAGGTGGCCAAAGAAGGTCTCTCAGAGAAGGAAGGTGGTACTTTGAGACCTGACTGGCAAGAAGGAGTCTGCATTGCTAAGATCCAGGAATGTTGTTAGTTACCAGGGAGTCAGATCCCATTCATGTTGACCTTATCTGTAACATTAAAATTTTGCCCTGTCTTGTGCTAGCTTCATTATCTCTGGTATGCAAATGCCATGGGGTGGGGGCAGCTCACCAGGAAGAAGGAGAATCAAGATCAACAGCCCAAGATTGATTCCTATAAGGCAGAGGTCAAGCATACCTCCATCCTTCAACCCTTTTACCAATTTTACACCAATCGGAACAGCTAAGGGAGATGAACTTATCTGTCAGTTTGTCATACTGTGGTGGCTGGCATGTTGCTATGAGGCTGGAGGCTATGCCAGCAGGCTTGCCCATGGTGGACAGGTTTCAGCGGAGCTTCCAGATTGAGACAGACTTGGAAGAAAGAAGAGGGTATTCATTACTCAAAGAATTGGCCAGTGAAAACCTTATGAATAGTAGTAAAACACTGTCTACTATATTACATACAGGGCAACTTTATGAGTAACATGGAAACATTGCCTGATATAGTGCTGGAAGATGAGCCCCTCAGGTCAGAAAGCACTCAAAATATGACTGGGAAAAGAGCTGCCTCATCAGAGTAGAGCCGACCTTAATGATATGGATAAAGCAGAGCTTTCAGGACCTCCATTTGCAGATGTGGCGTGACTCAAAATGAGAAGAAACAACTGCAAACATCCATTAATAATCAGAACATGGAACATACTAAGTATGAAGCTAGGAAAATTGGAAGTTGTCCAAAATCAAATGAAACACATAAAGATCAATATCCTGGGTGGTGGTGGTGTTGTCATGTGCGGTCGAGTCGGATCCAACTCATAGCGATCCCTCCTTGGGTTTCCGAGGCAGTAAGACACTTGCCTACTAACCAGACGGCTGGCGGTTCAAACCCACCAGCCACTCCTCGGAAGGAAGGTTGGGCAATCCTACTTCCGTAGTGATAC
>NW_006921710.1:6718382-6719997 GCF_000298275.1 Orycteropus afer afer | reverse complement strand
TTGAACCCCCAGCCTTCTGGTTAGCAGTCAAGTGCCTTAGGCACTATGCTACCAGAGCTCCTAATACTACTATTATTCAAATTTACGCACCAACCACCAAAGCCAAAGATGAGGAAATTGAAGATTTTTACCAACCTCTGCAGTCTGAAATTGACTGAACATGCAATCAAGATGTGCCAAGTATCACTGGTGACTGGAATGCAAAAGTAGGAAACAAAGAAGAATCACCAGTAGTTGAAAAATTTAGCCTTGGTGATAGAAATAACACTGGAGATCGCATGATAGAATTTTGCAAGACCAACAACTTATTCATGGCAAATACCTTTTTTCAACAATACAAATGGTGGCTATACACACGGACTTCACCAAATGGAGTACACAGGAATCAGATTGACTACATCTGTGGCAAGAGACAATGGAGAAGTTCAATCTTCAGCCAAAACAAGCCCAGGAGCTGATTGAGGAACAGATTGCTCATATGTAAGTTCAACTTGAAGTTGAAGACAATTAAAAGACATCCATGAGAGCCAAAATATGACTTTGATTATATCCCTCCTGGATTTAGAGACCATCTAAAGAATAGATTTGATGCACTGAACACCAATGACCAAAAACCAGAGGAATTGTAGGATTACATCAAGGACATCATCCATGAAGAAAGAAAAAGGTCATTAAAAAGACAGGAAAGGAAGAAAAGACCAAAATGGATGTCAGCAGAGACTCCTGAAACTTGCCCTTGAACGAAGAGTAGCTAAAGCAGATGGAAGAATCGATAGGATAAAAGAGCTGAACAAAAGATTTCAGAGAGCAGCTCTAGATGACGAAATCAATTATTATAATGAAATGTGCAGAGACATGGAGTTGGAAAGCCAAAAGGGAAGAACACGCTCAGCATTTCTCAAGCTGAAAGAACTGAGGAAAAAAATTTGAGCCTCGAGTTGCAATACTGAAAGATTCTATGGGCAATATATTGAATGACACAGGAGACATCAAGAGAAGATGGCAGGAATACACACAGTCACTGTACCAAAAATAACTGGTTGAGGTTCATCCATTTCGGGAGGTAGCATACAATCAAGAACCAATGGTACTGAAGGAAGAAGTCGAAGCTGCACTGAAGGAAATGGTGAAAAACAAGGGTGCAGGAATTGGGATGTTTCAACAAATGGATGCTGCACTGGAGGCACTCACTCAGCTATGCCAAGAGATTTGGAAGACAGCTACCTGGCCAACTGACTGGAAGAGACCCGTATTTGTACCCATACCAAAGAAAGGTGATTCCACAGCATGTGGAAATTATCAAACAGTGTCATTAATACCTCACACAAGTAAAATCTTACTGAAGATAGTTCAAAAACAGTTGTAACAGTATATGGACAGAGAGCTTCCAGAAATGCAAGCTGGATTCAGAAGAGGATGTGGAATGAAGGATATCACTGCTGATGTCAGGTGGTTCTTGGCTGAAAGCAAATCCCAGAAACATGTCTACTTGTGTTTTATTGACTATGCAAAAGCATTCAATTGTGTGGATCATAACAAATTATGGATAACATTGAGAAGAATGAGAATTCCAGAACACTTAATTGTACTCATGAGAAACCTGTACATAGACCAG
>NW_006921710.1:6715206-6717917 GCF_000298275.1 Orycteropus afer afer | reverse complement strand
TGCTATGAGTCGGGGCCGACTCGACGGCACATAACAACAACAACAACAACAGTTTGCAGTATGGATTACCCCTCAATATAAAGAAAACAAAAATCCTCACAACTGGACCTATAAGCAGCATCACGATAAACGGAGAAAAGACTGAAGTTGTCAAAACTTCATATCACTTGATTCTACAATCAATGCCAATGGAAGCAGCAGTCAAAATACCAGATGATGTATACCATTGGGCAAATCTGTTGTAAAAGACATCTTTAAAGTGCTGAATATCAAAGATATCTCCTTGAAGACGAAGTGCGCCTGACACAAGCCATGGTATTTTCAATTGCCTCATATATGCTCTGGTAGCATAGTGCCTAAGACATCTGACTGCTAACCAGAAGTCTGGCAGTTCAAACCCACCAGCCACTCCTTGGAAGGAAGATTGGGCAATCTACTTCTATAGTGATATGCCTCTGAAACCCAAGGAGTGGTCTCTATGAGTCAGATCTGACTGGATGGGCAGTGGGTTTGGTTTTGTTTTTTTCATATGCATATGAGACCTGGATAATGATTGTTGTTGTTATGTGCCATGGAATCACATTCATAGAGCAAGCCCTCCTTGGGTTTCCAAGAAGATATCACTATGGAAGTAGATTGCCCAACCTTCCTTCCGAGGAGTGGCTGGCGGGTTTGAGCAGTCAAGTGCCTTAGGCACTACGCTACCAGAGCTCCTAGGATAATGATTAAGGAAGACCAAAGAAGAGTCAATGCTTTTGAGTTGAGGTGCTGGCGAAGAATGCTGAAAGTACCACGGACTGCTAAAAGAACTAAGAAATCTGTCCTGGAAGAAGTGCAGCTGGAATGCTCCTTGGAAGTGAGAATGGCCAGACTTCATCTCACCTACACTGGTCATAGTACAGGGACCCCAGGTCCAAAGGATGTGCTCTGCTCCCATCTGTTCTTTGTGGTAGTCAGACCGCTCCTGCCCACCTCTGGGTTGGCTCATTCTAAGCCTAACAAAATGGTAAAACTGACCAGTCCCCTCTTAGAATTCCGTATACCTTATTTCCATGGTCCCACCCTCATAAGGGTGCCATGCATTTTCGTTCCATTATTAGCAAGCTGTCCAATCCCTTTACTGGGCCATAAATACCTCATTTGCATTGTCCCACAAAATCACTTGTTATTGTTGTTGTTATGTGCTGTCAAGTCAGACCTGACTCATAGCAACCCCTCCTTGGGTTTCCCAGGTGGTATCACTATGGAAGTAGATTGCCCAACCTTCCTTCCGAGGGGTGGCTAGTGGGTTTGAACCACGAGCCTTCTGGTTAGCAGTAAGTACTGAAAGTTATAAGACCATGGGGGAAAAGGCCACACAAAACTGACCCATTGCACTGCAAGGGTTTACCTATTTTTGCTGACCCTCTATCAAGCCTGGTGAGAGTCTTTTTTCAGTAATTAGTATTTTGTGATGTCATATCCATTTATGGAGCAGGTATCATGTGCTGGATATCATGGCAAGGGCATGCAGTCTTCATGACAACTTCTCTGGTAGGAATTGTCACATCCATTTTAAAGTTTAATAAAATTGTTGTGAGGATTTTTAAAGAGTGATATTGTATTGTCTGCATATAGCAACTCTTATTTCAACACTGGAATATGTCGGCATAGAGAGGGCCTGCCAGGTAAAGTTTTCAGTGCAAGCAAAGGCAAGAAAGAAGGGTCTTTATGGAGTGCTGGGCCAGATGGCTGTTCTAAGATTTCCTACAGGGAAGAGGAGAAAGGGGCCTTGCAATGGGCAGATGGGACCAGATGGGAAGGCTCTGTGAGGATCCAAACACTTTTTGTGTGATTGATTGATTACTTCATCCTGGGAAGATTATGAAATTCTTTAAAAATTCTTGCTTCTTCACTATTTTCGGTTAATGTCAGGCCAATTACGATCTTTGGGTGGAGGAGAAAATGAAAACTGTATGTGTGTATGTGTGTGTTTACCAAAAAATCGAACCTGAGTTGATTCTGACTCCTAGTGATTCTATAGGACAGAGTAGAACTGCTCCATAGGGTTTCCAAGACTGTAATCTTTAGGGGAGTAGACTGTCACATCTTCCTCCTGAGGAGCAGCTGGTGGGTTCGAACTGCCAACCTCTCAGCAGCTGAGCACTTAACCACTGTTCCACCAGAGCTGCTGTGTATGTGCCTAAGGAAAGAAATATATAGTCATTGGCACTGGGAGGAAGAAGAAAAGATTCCAGGAAATTAGACATCAGCAGGATTTCTCAACTCTAAAAATTTGGAAAATCCTGCCTTCCTCTTAAGGCTGTTTTGATGTTTGCTTTTTGATTTTGAGTAAATTGAAGCATCCTTTCACACACTTATTCATTATTTGTGCTTTTCATTCACATCTTTGTCTACAATTCTATCAAGGTGACTTTTTTCTCACTGATATGTAAGTGTTCTTTCTTTAGCAAAGGAGCCTTGGTGGCACTGTGGTGAAAGCACTGGGCTACTTACCAAAAAGTTTGGCAGTTTGAACCCACTAGCCACTCCATGGGAGAAAGATGTGGCAGTCTGTTTCTGTAAAGACTGACAATCTTGGAAAATTCTACTCTGTCCTATAAGGTCACTAGGAGTTGGAATCAACTCTACGGAAGCGGGTTTGCTTTTCTTTAGCAAGACTTGCTCAACAACTCCTCCAGGTTTGGGAAGGAGTGGTTTTTTTTTTTTTT
>NW_006921710.1:6713268-6714731 GCF_000298275.1 Orycteropus afer afer | reverse complement strand
GTTTTCTGGAGTTGTAGCACTACAGAAGTAGATTGCCCAACCTTCCTTCCGAGGAGTGGCTGGTGGGTTTGAACCTCCAGCCTTCTGGTTAACAGTCAAATGCCTTAGGCACTACACCACCAGAGCTCCCATCTTAGTATATAGCATATAGCATACTTCTTTGCATAAAAAACATTAAAGAAACAGTTGCAGATACACTAAAATATCTTTAATATAGTAATGATAATAATGTTTTGATGCATGTTGCAAACCAGCACCGTTGTACGTAGTCCCTAACTAGTTGTACGTAAGTCAGATGTTTATAACCCAGGGACTGCCTGTCAGCACTTTACTTTGGAAGGGAGGGTCCAGCAGGTCTGAGCCAGAGCTTGGATGGAGGCCCAGAGAAAGGAAGGGATTTGCCCCAGATCATGCAGCAGGAGCCCTGGCCAGGCCCCTTTCCTTGTCCTGTAGGAAAAGGAGGAGCCCTTCCTCGCCCCATTGGTCCCTCTCCCTCTCAGTTGGCCCTGAGCCCCAGCTCCGCTCTCCTTACAAACCTGTCAGACCTGAAATAGCCCTGGAGGGAAAAAAAAACAAACCAACAACAAACACCTCAGGTAAATAGCAGGGAGTGTGAATGAATCAGGATTTTGTTTTTAAGGAATATCATGTGTCCACTTCTGTTTACTCAGTTGGCATGAACCCCTTGTGAGGAAGGGACCATGGCACCCCGCCTGGACCTCCCCTCCTTATTAACTGTTGGGTGGTGGAAGGAGCCACAGTTCATAGCCTGTTCCATCTGTCACCTGGCCTCCTGTTGCTAAATTCCCTTCTTGCTCCTTCAGTGGCCAAGCCAACACCTCTACCCAGCTCCACCGCCACACCCAAGTCCAGGCCCCCAGCACTCCCATCCTAGGTGGCCACCCAGGCCTTCACTTGCTTCCCGGCCTCCAGCCTCATCCTCTCCCATTTAGTACTCATTGGGCAGTAGCTGGACTTTTTTTTTTTTTTTTTTAATTTTTTTTCCAACCTCCTCCACTGCTGATAAACTCTCAGACTCAGTACACCACAGGAAGCAACTCTTTTTTTAATTTTTATTGTGACTTGGGTGAAAGCTTACAAAGGAAATTCATTTTCCATAAAGCAGTTCATACACATTTTGTTTCATGGCATTGACTGCAACTCCCCACAATGTAACAGCTCTCTTCCCACTTCCTCCCTGTAGATACCTCTTCCCTGTGTCCTTTTCCATGCATTCCTGCTCCCTGAGCTATCTCCCTGTGCAAATACTGCCCTTCTGTTCTCCCATGATTGATCTAAGGAGTGTGTCTACCTGATGTAAAGGTTCACACCATATGCCTGTCTATTGTTTGGCTGGAAGCCATGGGAGTGAGTTCAATTCTAGACCTGAAGGGTAACTGGGGGCCATAGTCTCAGGGGTCTCACTGGGCTCCTTTGCTTAAGTAGATTTTCCTCTCTGAGGA
>NW_006921710.1:6708587-6711509 GCF_000298275.1 Orycteropus afer afer | reverse complement strand
TGACAATAATCATCAACTAGTTTTTAATGACTGCATAATATTCTACTTTGTGGCTCCATTAGGTCCCTGGCTCATCTACTAACATAAAAGTTGGCGGTTTGGTTCCATCCAGCAGCACTGCAAAACAAAGACCTGGCAATCTGCTTTCCTAAAGATTGCAGCCAAGAGAACCTGGTGGAACAGTTCTATTCTGAAGCACATGAGGTCACCATGAGTCGGAATTGACTCAGGGGCAACGGGTTTGGTTTTGGTTTATGGCTCCATTCAGCTGAACACTTACTTCCTTAATTGTTTTCTGGAGATAAATGTCTAAAAGTGGAATTGCTGGGACAAATATACCCTTTTGAGGCTCTTGATGCATGGTGATGAATTGCCCTGATGAAACAATTGTAGCAGCCAGCAGCTCCCCTGGCACTTGCCATGTACCTGGCAAATGCCCCTTGTCAAGAACCCTTGTGTTGTGGTGACTTGTACACAAGTCTTACCTTATCCGGCTAGAACTGAATAGTCTCATTCCCAGTTCCTCCAGCACCAGCCAGGAGGGGTTTCAGGCCTCACCAATCCCGCCCACCACTTCCACGTAAGGCTTGGTTTCCTGCTGGGCCACAGCTGCCCCTCACCAACTGGTGACTCAGAGTCTGTTCAGAATAGCAGTGCTACTGGGCCCACCCAGCCCTCTGAGTGACTAAGCTTGTGGTGAAGCTGGGCTGGGCTTGGCTGGGTGGGGCACCCACCACCTCCACCCCAGCCTGGCTCTCCTTCCTCTCCCCTTCAGGTCAGCTGATTTTCGTCCTCTGGGCTTTCTCGATAGGGTGAGAATAATGATGGGTTCAAAAACTATTTCCTGAGTGCCTGTCATGTGTCAGGGATGAATGAGACTTGGCTCCCACCTTCTAGGGGGAAGGGGGTACAGTCTGGCAGACAGAAGATATTTCATGGGGAAAAACAGAGAAGGTGGAAGACGAAGATGGGTGAGGGAATAGGAGAGAGATGTGGCGAGGAGAGCTAGGCTTTGGATTCAGGCCCATCACCCACACTGTCAGGAATCTTACAGAGGGCACATCTGCACAGCTGCGCACAGAATCCCTGAGTGAGAAGGTACTTTCCAGGACACTACCTCCTCGGAGGGGACATTTGGAGATGTATGTATGGGGAGGGAGCTCTGGTAGCACAGTGCCTAAGGCACTTGACTGCTAACCAGAAGGCTGGCGGTTCAAACCCACCAGCCACTCCTCAGAAAAAAGGTTGGGCAATCCTACTTCTGTAGTGATACTGCCTCGGAAACCCAAGGAGGGGTCGCTATGAGTCGGGCCGACTCAACGGCAAATAACAACAACAACATGTATGGGGAGGTGATTTTAATTGTCACTATGTCATTGTGTGGGTGGGGTGCTACTAACATTTACTGCCTGGGGTCAGGGATGCTAAAAACTCTGCCATATTGACCAGTCCTACCCAGGAACAACATGTCTCCACCCAAAATCCAGGGCTGAGCTCTCTCTTTTGCCTCTCTGCTGCCAGTTACATACTGATTGTGACCTTGTGGAACACTTCCTAACATTCTACGTTCTACGTGTTTTTAAGATACATTATTCACTGGGCTGGAACCTTCCCTGGCTGGGGAATGTACCTCATGTTTTGCATTCATCACATAGGAATGATGATAGTAACAAAACGGGTATGACGACCAGTGGCCCCATGTGATGGTCTCTGGGTCAGGCCTTCAGACATAATACCTTTTACAGCAGTCCTATGAGAGCTGCACTATTATTAACCACATCTTGCAGATGAGGAAATTAAAGATCAGAGAGCTGAGGTCAGTCACTAGGCCGGAAAGTGGAGAAGCCAGTTTTCCAACCTGCATCTATTTCACCCCAAAGCACTATGCCTGACTGGTAACATAAAACTTGGTCCCCAAACCCCGCAATCAACCAGTTGCCATTGAGTTTGTTCTGACACATGGCAACCCCATGTGTTTCTAGAACATTTTCAGAATATAGCGTTTTCAATGGCTGTGACTTCTCAGAAGCAGATCCTCAACCTTTCTTCTGATGTGCCTCTTGGTGGATTCAAACTGCCAACCTTTTGTTTAGTAGCCAAGTGCTCCCTAACTAGTCACTGGGAAAACTAAGCAGAACCAAGTTGTCTGAGCCCATTAATGAAGAGCCTTTCCTCTTCTCCTCTATGTGAGGGACCAAGTTTGCAGATGTGGGGCAGTTTAATGATGAGAATAAAAGCCCCAAGAAAAAAACCTGGCTTGAGCCTGATCCTCTACCCCTGCTGTCTATCTTGTCCTGATATTTTCTACTCTGAAAAACTTTAAGGCAACCCCTTTACCTTAAAGCAACTCTCCTTTGTCTCTTTAAGGTATCCTGCAACTTTGAAGAGCTCCGAAGACGGCACATCTTTTTTCTCTGCCCACTCAGGAGAGCCTCGGGGTGAACAGGGAGTGGGGGCATGGATGTTCTTCAGCCTTCCTATGGTTGTGAGCCTCAGTCTGGCTCTCACCATCGTGGGACTCAGGATTTGTAAAATGGAGCTACTAATGCCTACCATACTGGTTGTGGGGATGCAATGAGGGAATCCATATACAACACTTGGCACAGAGTCTGGTGCGCAGTAGGCACTCATCAAACATTAGCTGCCTTGAGGATTATTGTCAGTGTCTAGTATGTCAGACAGGCAGATCTACCTTGGAGTCTAATTCTGATGACACAAGATTTGGCAAGTGCCACGATTGAGGTTTGAGCCATGAGCCCTGGGAGTCTTAAGCTGGGAGAGTGTGAGGTGAGGCAGGAAGGCTGCCTGAAGGAGGAGGAGGTATTTGAGCTGCCCACCACCACCACCACCAAGGGATGGAGTGAATTTGCTGGTAAAGAAGTCATGTGGCCCAGTTGCATCAGCTAGGCTGTAGAACGCTGG
>NW_006921710.1:6704666-6708157 GCF_000298275.1 Orycteropus afer afer | reverse complement strand
AAAGTACATGTATTTAAAGTGTACAATGTGATGAATTTTAGTATCTGTATATACCTATGAACCCATCACCACAATTGAGATAATAAACATATTAATCCCCCAAAAGTTTCCTTGTGCCCCTTTGCAATTTTTCCCTTCCTTCCCCACCCAGCACCCATCCCCAGACAACCATTGATCTAATTTCCTTCACTGTAGATTATTTTGCATTTTCTAGAATTTTATATAAATAAAATCATACAGTATGCACTCTTTTTTGTCAGGTTTCTTTTACTCAGTATCATTATTTTGGGATCTATTCCTGTTGTATATGTAAGTAGTTCACTCTTTCTTTCTGCTGAGTTATATTACGCTGTATGGCTCTACCACACTTTGCTTATCCAGTCACCTATTGATGAACATTCGGGTTGTTTCCAGTTATTGCCTATTACAAATAAAGCTTCTGTGAATATCCATGTATAATTTGATGAGTTTTTATCTATGCATACATATGAATGTTTACAGTAGCTTTATTTGTAAAAGTCAAAAACAATTCAACTGTCCATCAACAGGTGAGTGGATAAGCAAACTGTGATAGATTCTTACAGTGTATTATGTATACACATGTATAAGCATAACCCAGAACCTGTACATAGACCAAGAGGTAGTTGCTCAAACAGAACAAAGGGATACTGTGTGGTTTAAAGTAATAATAATTATAATAATAAAAGGTATGCATCAGGGATATATTCTTTCACCACACCAATTCAATCGGTTTGCTAAGCAAATGATCTGAGAAGCTGGACTATATGAAGAAGAAGGGGGCATCAGGATTGGAGGAAGACTCATTAACAACCTGCAATATAAAGATGACACAAACTTGCTTGCTTGAAAGTGAAGATGACTTGAAGCACCTCCTGATGAAGATCAAGGACTACAGCCTTCAGTATGGATTATACCTCAACATTAAGAAAACAAAAATGCTCATAACTGGGCCAAAAAGCAACGTCGTGATAAATGAAGAAAGTACTGAAGTTGTCACAGATTTCAGTTTACTTGGATCCACAACTGATGTCCATGGAAACAGTAGCCAAGAAATCAAATTATGTATTGCCTTGGGCAAATCTGCTACAAAAGACATCTTTAAAATGTTAAAAAGCAAAGATTATCACTCTGGGGACTAAGGTATGTCTGACTCAAGCCATAGTACACCTATCCCTAACTTAATTATCTCATTTTCTGACATTTCATATTTATGACAATAGTAAAAAATCTACTACCTGACTGTTTTGTGCATTAATGGTGTACACTTGGCAGTAATAAATGCCGAGGCATGAGGTGAGAGTAATGCTGGCAGTGATGGTTCAAGTTATGTGTCAACTTGCTGGACCATGATTCTCAGTGTTTTGCAGTTATGTAATGATGGGATCATCCTCCATTTTATGATCTGTTGTGGTCATCCTCCATTTTTGCATAGCACCAATTTTTGCATAATGACTTGGTTTTTGGAACCTAACCATGTTGATAAATAAGGAGTGAGTGTATTTTCAATCACCTCATATCCATGTGACAGCTGGACAATGAATCAGGAAGACCAGTGTCTTTGAATTATGGTGTTGGTAAAGAATATTGAATGTACAGTGGATTGCCGAAGAATGAACAAATCTGTCTTGGGAGAAGTACAGCCAGAATGCTCCTTAGAAGCGAAGATGGTAAGAATTCATCTCACATACTTTGGACATGTTATCAGAAGGGACCAGTCCCTGGAGAAGGACATTATGCTTGGTAAGGTAGAGAGTCAACAAAAAAAAATGAAGACACTCAATGAGATGGTTTGAAACAGTGGCTGCAACAGTGCGCTCAAACGTAGCGATGACTGTGAGGATGGAACAGGCCAGGCAGGGTTTCATTCTGTTGCACATAGGGTTGCCATGAGCCGGAGCCAATTCAATGGCACCTAACAACAATAGTAACCATCAGCCAGATCAAGATAGGAAATATTTCCAGTAGCCAGAAGTTCTCTCATGCCAAGCAGTGTTCCTCCCAAATTAACTACCAGAATTCAGTTATTTGCCCTAGAAATGGAAATAAACAACAATGCAATATATTCTCTTTTGTACCTGGGTTCTTTTGCTTAACATTATGTTTCTGAGATTAACTCATGTTGCTGCCTGTATCAGCAGCTCATTCGTTTTTACCGTGTAGCGTTCCATTATATGGATGTACTGCGACATATTTATTCATTCTTCTTTTGATGAAACTGGGATTGTCCTGTTTGGGGTTGTTAGGAATAAAGACATGATGAACGTTCATATATAAGTCATTTTGTGGATACATATTTTTATCTCTCTTAAGTAAATATCTAGGATTGGAATTTCAGGTTCATAGGAAATGTGTTTACTAGAAATTGCCAAATATTTTTTTCAAAATAGTTACCCCATTTTACATCCCCACCAACAATGTATGAGAGTTCCAGTTACTTCATATTATTGTCAACATTTGGTATTCTCAGGCCTTCTAATTTTAGCCTTTCTAGTGGTGAGCAGAAGAGCTCTGGTAGCATAGTGCCTAAGGCATTTGACTGCTAATCAGAAGGCTGGCAGTTCAAACCACTCCTCGGAAGGAAGGTTGGCCAATCTACTTCTGTAGTGATACCACCTTGGAAATCCGAGGAGGGGTCGCTTGGCACATAACAACAACAGTGGTGAACAGTATCACATAGTGGTTTTGCATTTCTCTTATGACTCATGATACTGAAAATCTTTCCAAGTCCTTACTAGATTTTACTTTTATTTAAACACGGTGGTGTTTATCACAAAAGTAAAACATGCTCAATGTAAAACATTCAACTACAGTAGTGTATAAAATACTTAATGAAAAATTTTACTTTATTCCCTGCATTCTACTCCCTAGGATTAGCTAACAGCTAATATGTTGTTGTTGTTATGTGCCGTCGAGCCTTTAAGAAATGATTTATTTTTTTCTATGACTACACAAACATGTATAATTGCATGCACATTCAGATGCATGTACAAAAAAGATATATATTATTTTAGTAGAGAATATACCGTGTACCAAATTTTAAGCTAAGAAATTGACATGCATCATATCACTAAATCTGGACACTAACTGCCTGAGGAGACTGGGACTCAGAAAGGTTAACATAGTTGCCAAGGTCACACAGCTCCTAAGTGGCAGTGCCCACACTTGAAACCTGGTCTCTCTAACTTCAAACTCCAGGATACTACCTCCTACAACCTTGTTGTTGTTGTTATGTGCCGTCGACAACTTTAGATCCACTCATTTATTCATTTTTGTTGTTTTATTCATTCAACAAATATTCTTTGACCCTATGTCAGGCCCAGCTCTGCCTTCCAGAACCACAGATGAGCTAAGGAGTCAGTCAGGTAGACTAACTATATAATTCAGGGAGAGAGGTTATGATGAGAGAAATAGGGACGGTGGGAAGGAATAGCTCAACTAATCTGGTAGCATAGTGGCTAAGACACTTGCCT
>NW_006921710.1:6696332-6697716 GCF_000298275.1 Orycteropus afer afer | reverse complement strand
TGAGGAATGTCCCTTCTATTCCTATTTTGCTGAGAGTTTTGATCAGAAATGGGTGTTGGATTTTATCAAATGCTTTTTCTGCATCAATTGATATCTTCCTCCAATCTTGATGTCACGTTCTTCTTCATATAGTCCAGCTTCTCGAATTATTTGCTCAGCATACAGATTGATTAAGTATGGTGAAAGGATACAACACTGATGCACTCCCTTCTTGATTTTAAACTATGTAGTGTCCCCTTGTTCTGTCTGAACGACAGCCTCCTGGTCTATGTATAGGTTCCTCATGACTACAATTAGGTGTTCTGGAATTCCCATTCTTTTCAATGTTATCTATAATTTGTTATGGTCCACACAATCAAATGCTTTTGCATAGTCAATAAAACACAAGTAAACGTCTTTCTGATCTTCTTTGCTTTGAGCCAAGATCCACCTGGCTCCCAACAGGCAGGAAAGCAGGGGAAAGCAAAGCCAAAGGGGACGACAGAGCAGAGCAGCACCCAGGGATCCAGGTAAGGGGAAGGACCCAGGCCCCACCCCCAACAGGCAGGAAAGCAGGGGAAAGTGAAGCCAGAGGAGACAACAGAGCAGAGCACAGCCAAGAATCTGGGTAAGGGAAGGGGTAAGAGGTTTGGAACAGGTAAGGGAGACAAACTTGTCTGTCAGTTTGTTGTACTGTGGTGGTTTGCATGTTGCTGTGAGGCTTGGGATTGTGCCACCAGTGTTTCAAGTGCCAGCAGTATTGCACATGGTGCACAGGTTTCATTGCAGCTTACAGACTGAGACAGACTAGGGAGAAGGAAGAGGCCATCCACTTCTCAAAGAACTGGCCAGGAAAACCTCATGAATAGCAGAGAAACACTGATGCATTACTGCCCAACTTTATGAATAGCTTGGAAACATTATTTGATACAGTGCAGGAAGACATGTCCCTTAGATCAGAAGGCTTTCAAAATATGACTAGGAAAGAGCTGCATCATCACAGTAGGACCAACTTTACTGATATGGATAAAGTAAAGCTTTCGGGACCTCCATTTGCTGACATGGAATGACTCAAATTGAGGAGAAACAGCTGCAAACATCCATTAATAATAGGAACATCCCTGTAGTTACCTCTTTACTGTGTCCTTCCCTCCCTCCCATGTGCTCCCACTCCCCCAGCTATCTCCTTGTGTAAACACTGCCCTTCTGTTCTTCCACGATTGATCGCTCCAATGTATCTATCTACCTGATGTAAATGTTCATCCCATATACCTGTCTATTGTTTGGCTCGAAGCCATAGGAGTGAGTTCTGTTCCAGACCTGAAGGGTAGCTAGGGGCCATAGTCTCAGGGATCTCACCAGGCTATCAGACCAGCAAACCCTGCCTTTTTTTTTTTTTTTTTTT
>NW_006921710.1:6689367-6694421 GCF_000298275.1 Orycteropus afer afer | reverse complement strand
GTTTTTGAATGATCTTCAGCAAAATTTTACTTGTGTGTGATATTAATGATACTCTTTGATAATTCCTACATTCTGTTGGATCACCCTTCTTTGGAATGGGGACAAATATGAATCTCTTCCAGTTGTTTGGCCAGGTAGCTGTCTTCCAGATTTGTTGGCATGAATGAGTGAGTCCCTTTGGCACTGTATCGGTTTGTTGAAACCTCTCAATAGACATTATGCCAATTCCTGGAGCCTTGTTTTTTTGCCAGTGCCTTCAGTGCAGCTTGAATTTCTTCCTTCAATACTATCAGTTCTTGATCATATGCTCCCTCCTGAAAGACTTAAACATTGACCAATTCTTTCTACTATAGTGACTCTGTGCATCCCTTCTATCTTCTTTTGATGCTTCCTACATCGGTCAATATCTTGTTCATAGAATCCTTCAATATTGCCTCTCAAAACTTTAATTTTGTCTTCAGTTCTTTCAGCTTGAGAAATGCCAGGCATGTTTTTCCCTGTTGGTTTTCTAACACGAGATCTTTGCACATTTCATTATAATACTTTACTTTGTCTTCTCCAGCCACCCTTTAGAATCTATTCAGCTCTTTTATTTCATAATTTATTCCATTTGCTTTAGATACTGTACATTTAAAAGCAAGTTTTAGAGTCTCTTCTCACATTCATTTTGGTCTTTTCTTCCTGTTCTGTCTTTTTAATGACTTTTTGCTTTCTTCATGTGTGATGTTCTTGATGTCATCCTACAACTCATCTGGTCTTCAGTCACTAGTGTTTAATGCATCAAATCTGTTCTTCAAATGGTCTCTAAATGCAGGTGGGATATAATCAAGGTAATATTTTGGCTCTCATGGACTCGTTTCAATTATCCTCAACTTCAACTGGAACTTGAATGTGAGCAATTGATGTTCTGTTCCACAGTCAGCTCCTGGCCTTGTTTTGGCTGAAGATATTGAGCTTCTCCATTGCCTTTTTCCACGGATGTAGTCGATATGGTTCCTATGTGATCTGATTCCTGGTGAGGTCCACGTGTATACTCACATTTATGTTGTTGGAAAAGGTTTTTGCAATGAATAAGTCATTGATCTTGCCCAATTATGTTGTCCAGTCTCTGGTGTCATTTCTTACACCAAGGCCATATTTTCTAACAAGCATGATTTGTCTTTGTTTCCAACTTCCACATTCCAGTTACCAGTAATTATTGATTTCATGTTTGGTCAATTTCAGTCTGTAGAAGTTGGTAAAAACTTTCAATTTCTTCACCTTTGGCCTTAATGGTTGGTGAATAAATTTGAATAATAGTAGTATTGGCAGTCTTCCTTATAGACATATGTATATTATCCTACCACTGACAGCATTGCACTTCAGGATAGATTTTGAAATGTTCTTTTTGATGACAAATGTAATGCCATTCCTCTTCAATTTGTCATCTTGGCATAGTAGATCATATGATTGTCTGATTCAAAATGGCCAATACCAGTCCATTTCAGGTCACTAAAACCTAGGATACTGATCTTTATAAGATCCATTTCATTTTTGACAACTTCTAATTTTCCTAGATTTATACTTTGTTCATCCCACATTCTGATTATTAATGAATGTTTGCAGCTGTTTCTTTTTGAGTCATGCCCAATGAGGAAATGAAGGTCTAGAAAGCTTTACTCCATCCACATCATTGCTGATTCTACTTTGAGGAGGTAGCTCCTCCCTGGTCGTGTTTTGAGTGCCTTCCAACCTGAGGGGCTCATCCTCTGGCACTGTACCAGACAATGGTCCACTGCTGTTCATAACTTCCCAGTACAATGCCAGATAGTCCTTTTTCCTAGTTTGTCTTAGTCTGGAAACTCCAATGAAACCTCTTCACCATGGGTAACTCTGCCAGTATTTGAAATACCAGTGGCATAGCTTCCAGTATCACAGCAACATGCAAGCCACCACAGTGTGACAAACTGACAGACAAGTGGTGGATTTGAAGTATATGGTTGGTTGGTTGGTTGGTATGTACCATCAAGTCGGACCTGACTCACAGTGACCCCTCCTTGGGTTTCCTAGGCAGTATCACTATGGAAGTAGATTGCCCCATCTTCCTTCTGAGGAGTGGCTGGTGGGTTTGAACCACCGTTGAAGTATATAGCTCAATACATTTTGACATACGTACCCATCCATGTAAGAACCACCTGCATCAAGGTACAGAGCATTGCCAGTCACAGAAGTCCACCCATTCCCTCTCCAATTTTGACCCAAGGGGTATGTGGGTGTCATGGATGGTTAGTCAGGTGCAGAACATGAAAGTGAGACTCACAGAAAGCCAGAAAACAAATAGAACTTAGTACTCACAGGTCCAGAAGGAGCTCTGGTGGCATAGTGGTTAAAGACTTCGGCTGCTAACCCAGAGTTCAGTGGTTTGAACACACCAGCTGCTTTGTGAGAGAACGAGGAGCCAATCTGCTTCTGTGAAGATTTACAGCCTTAGAAACCCTATAGGGCAGTTCTACTCTGTGCCATAGGGTCGCTATGATTGGTTTACTCACAGGTCTCAGAGGAAATTACAGCACACTCAATGCAGGGCCAATATGGGGGTTCCACCTGCAACAACAAACTGGAACTACAGGAGAAGGCTTATGTATGGCAAGTAGGGTGGGGTCTCAGGTTAGTGCATACTGAAGTTTTATTGGTCAGTTAAAAATTTTCTAGGACATGGAATTGAACTCATTCCTGTGGCTTAACTCTCAGTCAAACAATAGACAGGTTTACCAGCTGAACAACTACACCAAGGAGATGTACTCCTTAGAAGAACTAACCAAGGGAGATCAGAAGGGCAGCATTTGCACAGGGAGAAAGGTAGCGAGGCAGGAATGTATAGGCAAGAAGGACACAGGGAAAGGGTAACCACAGGGAGGAAGTGGGAAAAGAGCTATTACAATACAGGGATTGTAATCAGTGTCACAAAATGTGTCTGAACTGTATGTGTATGAGTGTAAAATGAGTCTACTTTGTAAAATTTCACCCAAATCACAATAAAAATTTATTTAAACTTTTTTTCTAGGGCATTAGTGTGGAAAGAGAGAGAAGTTTTTATCACAGGGAACCATATGGGACGTGGCCTGGAGGGGCAAGGAGTTACTGTGTTGTGAAGAGACTGTGTTATACAATAGCAACCAGGTCTGTCACAGAAAAGCCTAAGGGGCCTGGCTGGGAGGGCTAGTTAGACACAGTGTGATGAGATAGGAACGGCCATGTCAGAAACTAGGTGAAAGGTAACTGGGAAGAATTAATGGATGCTGAGGCAGCAAATTATGTAGGCCACAAATTGGCTTTAATGCAATACCCCCTCAAAGGTAAACAGTATTCTAATCTTAACACCATGGATCAGTGTGGCCTGCTTTTGAACTTCAAATAACTGGAATCATCATATAGTGTGCACCTCTTCCGTGTCTAGCTTGTTACACTCAGTATTCTGTCTTTGAGATTTGTTGTGCCTATTCATACTTTGTCCTTTTGATACTGGGTAGTATTCCATTGTGTTAAGGAGCTCCGGTGATGTACTGGTTAAAGCATTTGGCAGCTAACCAAAAAGATCTGTGGTTCAAACCTGCCAGCTACTCTACAGAAGAAAGATGAAGCAGTCTGCTCCCAGAAAGATTTACAGCTTTGGAAACCCTATTGGGGGTCACTATGAATCAGAATCAACTCAATGGCAATGGGATTCTATTGTGTTAATGTGCCATCACTCATTCATGCATGCTACTATTGAGAACATTTGGGTTGTTTCCAGTTTGAGGCTTTTAAGAATAAACTGCAATGAACATTAATCACCTACTAAGTTCTTTGTCACCTGGCCCCTGCCAGTACTCAGACCTCAGTGCCTCCTTCCTTTTTCCTTATTCACTGTATCCCAGCTGCACCAATCTTCTGTCTGTTCCACATATGTGTGCATCTTGCTCCTACGCCAAGGCCTTTTTGCACTCTGTAGAACACTCTTCTCCCAGGTGTGTGCTTGACAGAGTTATTGGCCTTCAGGCGTCTTCTCAAATACCTCTTCTTCAGGGTGGCTTCCTGATCATCCAGATCCTCTAACCCATTGCCCTACTTGGAACTCTTTATTGCATTTGCTGATGCCTTCCTACTTGACAGCTGTCTAAGGGCAGAAACACTCCCTGAATGTTCAACATAGCACCTGGCATAGAGGAGGAAAGAAGGAAGGAAAAAATGAAGGAAGGGCCGTGGGCGTTCCTGTCCTATGGTCTTCTGGATAGGTGAGATCCTCTGATGAGATGCCAACTCTGTGTTGGAGGAGGAAACAAGGATGGGGAGGAAGTCTCCAGGTTTTAGGAGTATAAGGTGACAGGGAGTGGAAGGTGAGTGAAGTACTCATCTTGGTACAAATTTAAGAGGATACAAACAAACAAACAAAGCTTTAAGATAAACAATAGTTTATTAATGTAATTTTTTTAAAAATAAAAATTAATGGAAAAAAATCCACTGTGCCGGTTAAATGTGTGTGTCAACTTGGCTGAGCCTGGTTGAGTGGCTGGGCAGCTGAATGTAGTAGTCCCCATGATGATACCGGTAATCAACTCCATGGTGGAATCTACTGTGAGCAGCTGAGTAGCTGCCTTTGGGTATGGTCTGCTTCCTGTATACAAGAAACAGCTTTGGGAATGGTCTCTAGCTTATGGCACACTTGAACCCTGCATGTAGCTGAGTCATGATTCAGCAGCCTGCAGTGCTCTCCCAACCTTGGGACTTTCAGTGGACTTAGATTAATGGCCTGTGGTTTGGTAACATCGGGCCTGTGCCTTTTTACTTGTCAACCTTGGGCTTGTCAGTCTCAACAGCCAGCAGCTGTCTGCGTGAAGAAACACCTCTAGCTCCAGTGGGCCGGGAGCAGGAGGCAGAGCTGAACCTCCAGGTTGAGGGGCTTTCATCCAGCCCCTAGAGCTTGGCACTTTGAACTTGGACTTCTAGCCTCCCAAACTGTAAGAGAATAAACTACTGTTTGTTAAGGCCATCCCATTTGTGGTATATTCTTGTCAGAGTGGCACTAGGTAACCAGA
>NW_006921710.1:6687092-6687617 GCF_000298275.1 Orycteropus afer afer | reverse complement strand
CGGGGTTTACGTTAACCTTACCGAAATCATTGAATCCTTGTCCTTGGTTCCAGAGGGATAATCTCTAAACCTGTGGAATTTCCCCAGATTCATCTGTGTCTTTGATGAGGGCTCCAGACAACATTTAACCTAACAGGTTATGCTAATGAGGTGACTCTTGGGTGAGAGCTGGCCAGGCCAGTAGGACCCAAGGTGTGATATTCATCTGAGGATCAACTCCTGATATCAACCGACCTCAGGGAGAGGCGCTGGAGTTTAAATGAGACCGCCAATAAACGCTTTGGACACAGAGCTCCATAGGCTTCCTGGTTGGTGAAAGACATCAATGTACATGGCAGTGGTGGTTAGTGGTGGAATTCTCTCCTTCCATGGGGGAGACCTGCGTTTGATTCCCAACGTCTGGCCAATGCTCCTCAAGAGCAGCCACTACTCATTCATCAGTGGAGGCTTGTGTTTTTCTAGGATGCTAAACAGACTTCAGTGCAGAGAAGGAAGAAACGCCTAGCAACCTACGTCAGATCAGCC
>NW_006921710.1:6648362-6682453 GCF_000298275.1 Orycteropus afer afer | reverse complement strand
ACCATCTAGTTCTTCTGGTCTCATAGTTGTATAGGTTGCAGATTGGATGGTGTACCAGTCACCAGGACTAATTGTTTCCCTTAATTTTGGTTTTCTTCTTTCTTCTTTGCTCTTGACGGGCAGAGACCCATCGTTGCATCTAGATGGCAGCTTGCTAGCTTTTAAGATCCCAGTTCACCACTTGCCAAAGTAGGAGGTGGAACAATGTTTTGTTTATCTATGCATTCTTGTTTGTCCAGTTTTCCCTTTATGTGAATGCTGCCCTTCTGACGTCTCATGGTTAATTGATCTAAGGGGTACATCTCCCTAGGGTAGGTGGATGTATCTCCCTGGGGTAGATGTTCCACTTGTAGGTCTTACTACTGAGGGCTGCAAGCTAATCCATGGGAGTGAGTCAATTTCCAGGCCCAAAAGATAACTTGGGGCCATAGTCTTGGGGGTTGCACCAGTCTCTATCCAACCAGTAATTCTGGTCATTTTTGTGGTTTTGAATTTTGTTCCACGTTTTTTCTCCCACTCTATCCAGGATCTCCAATTTTGATCCCTCTCTAAGTGGTTGACATTGGTAGCCAGGCACTATCTAGTTCTTCTGGTCTCAGGGTCTTGAAGGCTTCATGGTCCATCATATCTTAGGACTAATTGCTTCCAAATAACTTTGATTTTCTTCACTCTTCTCTGCTCCAGATGAAAGACCAATAGTTGCATCTTAGATGGCTGCTCGACAGCTTTAAAGACCCTGGTCACTACTCACCAAAGTAGGATGTTGTGTTAGGCCGGGTTCTCTAGAGAAGCAAAACCAGTAAAGCTTATATATACAGATAGAGAAAGAGAAATTTATCTTAGGAAAATGGCTCATACACTTATAGAAGTTGGCAAGTCCCAAGTTCTTGGATCAAACGTCAAGCTGGAGGCTTTTCCTGACTCATGCAGTTGCAGGGGCTGAAGAGCTCAAGGTCAGCAGGCAGTATACTGGTGTTGACTCCAATGAATGACGAGTCCAAGATCTTCAGGCCAAATGGTGGATTGTTTGCTCATGGACAGTTGTAGGCAGCACAACAGGATCCAGATCCACAGAAGAGTGTCTCTTTTCCCAGGATGTCCATAAATATACTGGAAGCAGGCCACAGCCCTAGGGAAACTCCCTTTCAATGGCTGCTGAAAACATATACATCTGATCCCATCATGGGAACAACCCACATCACAACTGCTTAAACTACACAGAATTGTGGTCCAGCCAAGTGGACACACAGGTCCAACTATCACAGATGTAGAACAAGATTTTTATATACGATGTTGTGCCAATTGAGCATGATGTCCCCCAAGTTATGGTCCTGGGTCCATAGGCCCAGTGATTCTCTCCTTCAAGGTGTTTGGTTGTTTCTAAGAAGCTGCTCTAACCTTGTCCTCTGTTACTTCTGTAATGTATGTGGATAATTTTGCAGTGCAAGTACACATGTAAGACTGTCTTTAGCCAAATCTATTCTTGGTCTTGGGTATATTCCTGTTCATCTACCCTGATTGCTCTTTTCCTTTACCAGTGCTCATGTTTTCAGCCCCACTTTTCACTCCCCCCTGATGCCAATGATTCCTGAGCTTTTCCAAAGTTCTGTGGTTGAGTGGGCTCTGGTCTCTTTCTGGAGATTCAGATGTTCACTTTCTCTTCTCTGCTCAGTTATTAACCCTCGACCACATGCTCTCCACCTTCTAAAGTTTTGTTACTAGCTCTCATTTCCCATTGCCTCCTTTTCTGTTCTTTGCGTCCTTGTGGATTTATACTTTTCATAATTCCCCTGCTACGATTTTACTGGGATTTCTTGCACAAGAGGAACCGATCTTGTATAACCTGATCTATTTTTCTAAACACAAAATGAACAAGCAAAACAGTAACTGTTCTTTATTTGGGGAGAGGGCACATGGGAATTTGTTTTATTAAGTTTTTGTATGGTTTTAATATTTTGTTAAAATTCTTTCCCCCTATTTAAAAAGTTCATCTAATCCTGATCCCCTCTGGCTTATCCAGCCTTTCTTTTCCTCTTTTCGTCTTCCAGGAGGTTTGTTAGTCCATGCTTTCTTGAGAAGTTGGGAGAACAGCCTCTCTCATAACTCAGCCAATCTCACCTGTTTGTGCTCTTTTTGCTCAGCTCACCAGTGACCTCTCAATTGTCATATTCACTGATGTTTTTCATTGTTTTTATCAAAGCCCTGTGGCAGGAGATGCTGCTGGCTCTCTCAGCTTTCTACACTCTGGGCTCACCTGTACTTCTCTGGCCATTTCTCCTCTGCCTCCTTCTGGTTTCCACTTCCTTCAATCAGCCTTAAACAGGAGTGTTTCCCCAATCTTTCATGGGGGCACTACGGTCCTCACTCCCAAACACTACTGCTAGTGTCATCCACGTCCTGTGTGTTGACAAGGCTTCTGACTGAACTTGTATTCAACTGCTTCTCAAGGAAGCCTTCTCTGCCCATCGTCTTTAAAATACAAACTGTCCTCCCCAGCCATTCCTGCTCCCACTCATCCTACTGTATTTTTACCATAGCACTTAATATCTCCTAACATACTATATAATTTATTATTTATTGTGTTCCCCTCTCTAGAATGTCAATTCCATATCCACAAAGATTTTCCTGTTTTGTTCATTGCTGTATCTCCAATGCCTACAACAGTGCCTTGTATGTAGTAGGTGCCCAATAAACATTGCTGAATTAATCAATGCCATCACATTTTGAAAATGCCAGAAGTTCCCAAGAACTACAGCTTTTGGGTCTCAGGAATATTTTTCAGAGTGCCTCTAGGTCAAAATAAATAGCTAACAGTTTTGTTTATTAAGTAGTTAGGACCAAACAATTTATGTCATGTCCTGACAACTTAGTAACATTTGAAAAAAATAATTCCCATAAATTGAAAGAATTTTAGAATTTAATTCTTAGATAATCACAATTACTTACTAAAGGGTATGTGGTGGTAGTGGTGTTAGGTGCCATTGAGTCAATTATAACTCGTAGTGACCCAAAGTGCAACAGAACGAAATACTGCCTGGTCCTCCGCCACCCTCGCAACCATTGCTGTGCTTAAGCCCATTGTTGCAGCCACTGTGTCAGTCCATTTCCTTCAGCGTCTTTCTCTTTTTCTGCTGACTATCATCAACGTTACCAAGCATGATGTCCTTCTCCAGGGATGGGTCTCACCTGACAACATGACCAAAATTCAATTTTACCATCCTCACTTCTAAAGAGCAGCACTTCATCCAAGACAGACAGATTGGTTTGTCCTTCTTGCAGTCCATTAACACAATTCAAAGGCATCAACTCTTCTTTGGTCTTCCTTATTCATTGCCCAACTTTCTCATGCATATGAGGCAACTAAAAATACTGTGGCTTGGGGTCAGACCCATTGTGGTAATTAAAGTAGTGTGTCAACTTGGCTGGGCCTGGTGAGTGGCTGGGCAGCTGGTGGTAGTTATTCCTCGTGATGAGACTGGCACTCACCTCCATGGTGGGATCTACCACAAGCAGCTGAGTAGCCGCTTTAGGGATGTGGTCTGCTTCCCATATATAAGAAGCAGCTTTGGGAATGGTTTCTAGTTTCTGGTACACTTGAGCCCTGCATATAGCTGAGTCGTTGTTCAGCAGCCTGCCATGCTCTGCTGATCTTGGGATTTTCAATAGATTTTAATTAGTGGCCTGCCATGTTGTTGGGTAACATTAGGACTGTGCCTTTTTACTTGGCAACCTTGGGTTTGTCAGCCTCAGCAGCCAGCAGCTGTCTGAGCGAAGAAAAGCCTCCAGCTTCAGTGGGCCAGGAGCAGGAGGCAAAGCTGAAGCCCAAGGTTGAGGGGCTTTCACCCAGCCCCTAGAGCCTGGCACTTTCAATTTGGATGTAAAACCTCCAAATCGTAAGAGAATAAACTGTTTGTTAAAGTCACTCCATTTGTGGCATTTTCTGTTAGAGCAGCACAGAGGTAACCAAAACACCCACCTTAGTTTTCAAAGTGACATCTTTGTTCTTTAATACTTCAAAGGAGTCTTTTGCAGTAGATTTGCCCATTGCAAATTGGTTTCTTGACTGCTGCTCAGGGGTGTTGATTATAGACCCAAGTAAAATGAAACCCTTGATAATGTCAATCTTTTCTCTGTTTATCATGATGTTGCTTATTGGTACAGTTGTGAAGATTTTTGTTTTCTTTATATTGAGGAGTAATCAATATCAAAAGCTATAGTTTTTGATCTTCATCAGTAAGTGCTTCAAGTCCTTTTCACTCTCAGCAAGCAAAGTTTTGTCATCTGTGTATCACAGTTTATTAGTGAGTCTTCCTCCAATTCCTATGCTGTGTTCTTCTTCGTATGGTCCAGCTTCTTGGGTTATTTGCTTAGCATACAGATTGAATAAGTATGGTGAAAGAATACAACCCTGATGCACACATTTCCTTATTTGAAATCATACAACATCCCCTTGTTGTGTTCTAATGACTGTTCTTGGTTATATACAGATTTCTCATGAGCACAATTAAATGTTCAAGAATTCCTGTTCTTCAGAATATTATCCATATTTTGGCTATGCCTTTGGATAGTCAATAAAACACAAGGAAACATATTTCTGGTGTTCTCTGCTTTCAGCCAAGATACATATGACAACAGCAATGATATCCCTTATTTTACTTCCCCTTCTGAATCTAGCTTCAATTTCTGGCAGTTCCCTGTCTTTGTACTGCTACAACCATTTTTTAATTATTTTCAGCAAAATTTTACTTGTGTGTAAAGTTAATGATATGGTTTGATTATTTCCTTATTCTGTTCATTACCTTTCTTTGGAATGGGCACAAATATGGATTCTACCAGTCAAATGGCCAGGTATCTGCCTTTCCAATTTCTTGGCATAGACAAGTGAACGCTTCCAGTGTTGCATCCATTTGTTGAAACATCTCAATTGGTGTTCCATCAATTCCTGGAGGCTTGCTTTGCACTAACACTTTCACTGGTTCTTGGCCTTCTTCCTTCAATACTATTGGTTGTTAATCATATGCTTCCTCCTGAAATATCTGAACATCAATTACTTTTTTGGTACAGTCACCCTATGTATTCCTTCCATCTTCTCTTGACACTTTCTTTTCTTTTTTTTTTGTGATTTGGGTGAAGATTTACAGAGCAAATTCACTTTCCATACAGCAGTTCACATATACTTTGTCTCATTCTTGACATTTTCTTGCATTGTTCAATATTTTGCCCATAGAATCCTTCAATATTACAACTCAAGGCTTGAATATTTTCTTCAGTTTTTTCAGCTTGAGAAATGTTGAGCATGTTCTTCCCTTTTGGTTTCCTAACTCCAGTTCTTTGTACATTTCCTTATAAAACTTTACTTTGTCTTGTTGAGCCATCCTTTGAAATCTTCTGTGCAGCTTTTTTACAACATCATTTCTTCCATTTGCTTCAGCTGCTCTCTGTTCAATACAAAGTTTCAGAGTCTCTTCTTATATCCATTTTGGCCTTTTCTTTCTTCTCTGTTTTTTTTTAACGAATTTTATTTTCTTCACGTATGATGCTCTTGATGCCATTCCACAACTTGTCTGATCTTTGGTCATTGGTATTCAATGCATCAAATCTATTCTTGGAATGATCTCTAAATTTACACACCCAATGCCATGGAGTCACATCTGACTCATAGCGACCCCTCCTAGGGTTTCCGAGGCGGTATCACAATGGAAGTAGATTGCCCAACCCTCCTTCCAAGGAGTGGCTGGTGGGTTTGAACCTCCAGCCTTTTGGTTAGCAGTCAAATGCCTTAGGTACTATACCACCATTTAGGTGGGTTATAATCAAAGTCATATTTTGGCTCTCATGGACTTGCTTTAATGTTCTTCAGCTTCAACTTGAACTTTCATATGAGCAATTAATTGATGGTCTGTTCCACAGTAGGCACCTGTCTTTTTTCTGACTGATGATATTGAACTTCTCCATTGTGTTTTTCCACAAATGTAGTTGACTTGATTTCTGTGTATTCCATCTGGCAAGGGCCACTGTCACCATTTATGTTGTTGAAAAAAGCTATTTGCAATGAATAAATCATTGGTTGCAAAATTCTATCTTACAATCTCCGGCGTTGTTTCTATCACCAAAGCCATATTTCCCAACTACCGATTCTTCTTCTTTGTTTCCAACTTTTGCATTTCAATCACCAGTAATTATCAATACATCTTGATCGCATGTTTGATCAATTTCAGATTGCGTAAGTTGGTAAAAATCTGTAATTTCTTCATCTTTAGCTTTAGTGTTGCTGCATAAATTTTAATAACAGTCATATTAAGTGGTCTTCCTTGTATGCGTATGGATATTATCCTATCATCAACAGCACTGTACTTCAGGATAGATCTTGAAGTATTCTTTTTGACAATGAATGTGATGACATTCCTTTTCAATTAGTCATTCCTGGCATAGTAGACCATAGGTATGTTTCATTCAAAATGGTCAATACCAGTCCATTTCAACTCACTAATGACTAGAATGGGAGCTCTGGTAGCATAGTGGCTAAGACATTTGCCTGCTAACCAGACGGCTGGCGGTTCAAACCCACCAGCCACTCCTCGGAAGGAAGGTTGGGCAATCCTACTTCCGTAGTGATACTGCCTCAGAAACCCAAGAAGGGGTCGCTATGAGTCGGGGCCGACTCGACGGCACATAACAACAACAACAACAATGACTAGAATATCAATCTTATGTGTTCCATCTCATTTTTGGCAACTTCAAACTTTCCTAGACTCATACTTCATACTTCCATGTTCCAATTATGAATGGATGTCATACCTCATCAGTAAATGAAAGTCTCAAAAAAAAAAAAAAAAGAACCTTTACTCAATCCATGTTATTCAGGTTGACTCTACTTTGAAGAGGCAGCTCTTCCTCAGTCATATTTTGATTGCCTTCCAACCTGAGGGGCTCATCTTCAGCCCTATATCAGAAAATGTTCCACTGCTATTCATTAGGTTTTCAGTGGCCGATTTTTTTCAGAAGTAGACCAACATGTCTTTCTTCCCAGCTTGTATTAGTCTGGAAACTCCATTGAAACCTATCTGTGATGGGTGACTCTGCTGATAGTTGAAACACCAAGGCATAGCTTCCAACATCACAGCAACTTGCAAGCCACCAAAGAACAAACCGGCAGATAAGTGGTGGATGAGACATGTAGACCTTATCAAACCTTAGGATCATATTGGACACTAATTTACTGTTCCACATTGACTTTCATGCAATATTCGCTTTTTAGAACATCAATTCAGAAAAACCAGCATTGTGTAAGATACAATGTCATAGAAAGGAATGTAGTAGAATCTAATGTTGAAATAAATGACTTTCAGCTAGTAGTTTTCATACTGTCCAATAGAAGATGAGTATCATTGTGTTTTCCTCTAAATGTTAAAATAGTCTTCTGTGCCCTTGTGAGTTTGCTGTGGTGCTCCAGGGTGCCTTGGTATACAGTTTAGGAACCACAACCTTATGTTCTTTTCTCAGATTTGATTGATCCTTCCTCTATTCTCAAACTCCAGGGTCAGTTCAAATGCTGTTTCTTCCGTGAAGCTTTCAATTTCCCCGGTTGGAATGAAAATTTCTTCCTCTGGGATCCCAAAACACTTGAATCTGAGTAAAAGGCATGAATTATTATTCTCTGATAGCACAGATACACACACACACAAACACACAAAGCCATATTTTAATTATTTTTAATTGAATCAAGCTAGCTTTAAGCCCCTACTGAATGAGGTCACTGAGACTTCTAATGCTGGCATTTTTTTGGTGGCTCTCTCCTTGAGCTTATACCAGGACTAGGGGCTTACATGGTCCAGGCAAAACTGAGTTGTTCACATCAACTGTTCTCAGTGGCTTCCACAACAGTCCTTACCAGTCCATTTTAAACTGGATAGCTCTAATTTGTCTCAATATTCTAAGATCACATGGTCTCCTGCTTTAATATTTCCAAAGTCTGCTTACCCATTTGTTCATTGTTTTATGATCTGAACCCAAACGACCACCTAGTGTCAGAGATTACACGGATTCACAAAACAGAGATAAGAACAGCAGAATATCTCAGCAATGAACTCAGATATATACCATGTGATGCTACCTTAAAGTCAGAATAACCTGCATTATAAACCAAAACTAAACTCACTGCCACCGAGTTGGATCCAACTCATAGCAACCCCTCCTTGGGTTTCCAAGGCGGTATCACTACGGAAGTAGATTGCCCAACCTTCCTTCCAAGGACTGGCTGGTGGGTTTGAACTACCAGCCTTCTGATTAGTAGTCATATGCCTTAGGCACTACGCCACCAGAACTCCCATCTGCATTATAACTAGAATAAACTTTCAATTACTTAAAAAAAAAAAAAAAAGAGTGGGTAGCTCTACTGCCTGAATTTGCTACCCTAGAGCCAGACTGACCTGAGGGATATCTATTGTGGCTCTCAAGACTGTGGGGAGGCCCTGGTACTTGGTGCCACCTCTGTTCAAAGTTCTGCCACTAGAGGCTCTATGTGAGTGGGTGGGTGTTAGTGGGAATCTGCTGCTTCTCCTTCTTGCTCTTGAGGGAAATCCAAATCCCCCTTTTGAGAGATGGCATTTCAGTTTCTTAGACTTTGCAAGCTGGTAGTGGATGTGGTCCTCAGATGTGTTTTATTTGGCCAGAGTGATTAATTTTTTAAAAAAATCCATTGCAATGCTTAACAATTTGGGAGATGTCACATAATTTCTACAGTCTAGATTCTTGATTGCCACATGGCAATCATTAGCAGGAGCTAAGGAAGGACTGCTTCTCTGGGTGAGGCATGTGTTCTGCAGTTGGCTACATTTATCGCGTTAAACACGTATGCCTGACCCGTACAGCCTGTTCTGGTTACCTAGTGCCACTCTGGCAAGAATATACCATAAATGGGATGGCCTTAACAAACAGGAGTTTATTCTCTTACAATTTGGAGGCTGTAAGTCCAAGTTCAAAGTGTCAGGCTGTAGGGGCTGGGTGAAAGCCCTTCCACCTTGGGGTTCAGCTCTGCCTCCTGCTCCCAGCCCACTGAAGCTAGAGGCTTTTCTTCACTCAGACAGCTGCTGGCTGCTGAGGCTGACAAACTGAGGTTGACTAGTAAAAAGGCACAGTCCTGATGTTACCAAGCCACACAGCAGGCCATTAGTTCAAGTCCATTGTAAGCCCCAGCTCGGCAGAGCATGGCAGGCTGCTGAACAACGACATGGCTATACTCAGAGTCCAAGCTTGCCATAAGCTAGAGATTATCCCCAAGGTTTCTCCTTATATACAGGAAGCAGACCACATCCCAAAGGCAGCTACTCAGCTGCTTGTGTTAGACCCCACCATGGAGTTGATTGCCAGTCTCATCATGGGGAATAACTACCACCAGCTGCCTAGCCACTCAACCAGGCCCAGCCAAGCTGACATACAAATTTAACTACCACACAGCCCTTTGAGTTTGAGACGCTGGCCTAGGCTTTTGAAAACAAAGCCTCGTTGACTTTGTATCCTGACTTCAAACACAAAAACTTATCTATTCTTGGGGTCAAGGATGCTCCAAACTCCATTACTACAGGACCTGACCATTTTTCTTAGGTGGGGAGGGTGGTGGAGGTGGAAACAATTATTTTATTTTTTCATTCTCTACCAATGAATCTACAGCAGCAAAAACTGCAGGACACTGACTGACTTCTTCATGTTCTTTCTTATACCTGTATATCTATTTAGCTCTGATTTAATTCAGCCTCATGACATGTCATTTTATTTATTTTTAAAAAGACATTTTATTGAAATACAATTTATGTACAGTGAAATACACAAAACTAAAGTGATGACATGTCATTTTAAACAATGGTATTAATACCTAATATTCATTGGGTCCTTACTAGGTGCCTAGCACTAGGTAATTTATAAATATTATCTTGTTGAATTCTTTTTTCTTTTTTTTAAATTGTGATTTGGGTGAAAGCTTACAGAGCAAATTCATTTTCCATACAACAGTTCACACACACGTTGTCTCCTGACATTGACTACCATTTACCCCAATGCAATACCTCCCTTTCCACTTTCTCCCGATAGTTACCTCTTCCCTGTGTTCATCCCTCCATGCACTCCTGCCCCCTGAGCTGTCTCCCTTTGTGTAAACAGCCCTTCTTTCTCCCATGATTGTTCTCTCCAAGGAGTGTATCTACCTCAGGTAAATGTTCAACTCATATGCCTGTCTTTTGTTTGACTGGAAGCCACAGGTGTGGGTTCAATTCCAGACCTGAAGGGCAGCTAGGGGCCATAATCTCAGTGGTTCCACCAGGCTCTATCAGACAGCAAAACTGCCCCCGCCCCTTTTTTCCAAATAATTTTGAGTTTTGTTCCACATTGTTCTCCCTCTCTATCCAGGATCTCCTATTGTTGAATTCTTTAGAAACTGCTTTTTGAGGTTCAAAGAATATATGGATCTACCCAGGATCTTGTTAAAATGTAAATTCTGATTCAGTAGGTCTGGGTGAGACCTGAGAATCCGCGCTTCTAACAAGCTTCTAGGTGATACATTGCTGGGATCACACTGAGAGAGCAAGGCTTTGGACAATATTGGGAGGTGGGTGTTATTAGGCTCAGTAAGGTTGGGTCTCTGGCTCTGGGCGGTACAGCTGGGATCTCTCCAGAGCCAGCCCAAGTACGAGGAGGCGGTAAGAATGTTAAGAGCAGAAGAGTGGATGATCTACTTTGCTCCCTTTCTTTTTCCCTCCAGGCCCAGCAAGGTCCAGGAATGAGGAGGAAGGAGCAGCGTGAGCATGGAAAAACGCTGACAAGCCGAAGGGAAGCAGGTGCATACCCAGGGCAGTCGGAGAAGTGGCCCACACGCTGGCCCTGTGCTCTCCAGCAGGCCCTGCGTTTCTGGAGAACCAAAGCCAGCGACTCGGCGGCACCAGCAGATCCAGACGTCGCAACCGTAACTGGTGGTTTCCGTTTCTCTCTGAACCTCTCCCTTGCTTATTCTGGGTCGTTTATCTCTCACTCTCTCTCTGGTCCCTGGGTCTCTTTCTCTCTCTCTCTCCAGGTTACTCCCGGGATCTCTCTCTGGTCCCTGGGTCTCTCTCTCTCTCTCTCTCCAGGTTACTCCCTATGTCTCTGCCCTCCCCCTCCCCCTCTCTGCATCAGTCTCCCTAGCTTCCCGGTTTGTGGTGCAGTGGCCACCACGCAATCCTTCTTTCCGCTGTCAGGTGACCCCTGCGTAAATCATAGGACTCTTCCCACCCACAGCAGCTGGCGGGCAGTTCGGCTCTGCAGAGGCTGAAGGGAGCGCATGCGCAGCTGTGGGAGCACCTGCGCGCCGAACTCCGCGCGGACTCGGCGCTCCGCGGTGCAGCCTGAGATTATTGCAGGCAGGATTTAAACCGGGCCTTGCCCTCTGTCCGCCCCGCTCCTACATTGGTGCTAGTTAAGGAGCCATGGACCTGCCTGGGTCTTAATCCTCGGGGGTTCGGATTTTCGTTGCTGATCTGCTCCCAACAAGTTGTCCACACACCCAGACCTCTCCTTAGGTCAGGGCACATGGCTGTGTCCTGGGTGCCGGACTTTCTCCTCTGTGCATCTGGAAGTCAGCGAGTCCCAGGTCTGCGCATATAGCTGTGTGACTTTGAGCAAGTGACTGACCTCTCTGCGCCCAGGAAAATGATAATGTCTCGTTGGGCTGTAATGAGGATTCAATGGAATTTTATGAGAGCCTGCTGCATGGTGCTTGGTATGGTGCTTGGCATATCAAATTCTCTGTGATGCAAAATAAGCAAAACAGAGCAAAGAGAAGTACCCTGTGATGGTGGCCAAGGAAAGATATCCTCTTGCAGAGATCATTCCCATAGCTCCTGAGAGCCATCCTGAGAGAGAGGCCTGCAAGGGTTTATTGTTCGTTTCATAGATGGGGAAACCAAGCCTCAGAGAGACTGAAGAAATCATTTTGCTGGTGAGCAGTGATGCCTGGCCTGAACCAGTTCTCGGATCCCATATTCAGAGCGATTCCAACCCCACACTCCAAAGTCAAGTGTTCCCAAGTGAGCTCACAGTCTGTCACCCCCACCAGCTCATTTAACCACTCTATTTTTAAAAAATATCCGTTGTGATTTTTGTCATCTGCAGCAAACATCTCAGGTACACATCTGCAGGAAAGGGTTTCTGTTTTTGTCCTTTCTGCAGAAAGTAAGGTGCTCTAGTTTCTTTTCCTTGACTTCTGAGAAGGTCCCCCTGCACAGACTCCTTCTTGCAATCCAGAAAGCCCAGCGTCCTGCCACAAGTCTCCCTCCTGGAGGCTCTCCCTCCCACCTTCCCATTCTCCGAGTCTCTTCCCTCCAGCCATGCTGCCTCCTCTCCGTACCTAGAAAGTCAAACTCCTTTCTGCCTCTGAGCCTCTGTACTGTATATTTGTGTATCTGCCTAGGACACTCTCCCAGCCCCCTCATGACCCAGTCCATGGGTCAGGTGCCCTATTATTCACTCTCACAGCTGTCTATCAATGCTGTGTCTGACTCCTGGATTCCCACCTGTCTCTTTAGCTCTCTGAGGGCAGGAATTGTCTCTGTCTTGCTCTGTGTTGTCTCCACAGCACAAGGCCTGGTCCTTGGCAGCACTCAGTATACCCCTCCTGATTCACTGACTGGATGAATGGTAAGAGCAGCTCTGATTATCCTTACTCCTTAGCCTTTAAGGTATTTTCCAGCTTCTAATTTTTATTTTCACAGCAGATGCAGAAACTGTGGAGTGTCTGCTGACAGGTGCCAGGCTGGCTAAAGAAGGGGCATATGGCATCACAGGTGCATCCCAGGTTCCTTCACACTTAACAAACTATTGCTTTCTTCAAATGCATTCAGAGCCTGTTAATAAATTCCTTGAGCAAGAGACAGAGCCAAGATATGAAGAGATGATCCATGAGTGCTTTCTCTATATTATGAAGCCACTGGAAGGTTCTCTTGGGATAGATCAAGGTGGGTGGTGAGGGGATGGTCAAATCTGCTTGCTCTGGGGCTGCTAGCCCATGAACTAGGACATGTACCTGCTCTGGTTTGGCCATTATTTGCTTCGTGACCTTGGGAAAGTCCTCTTTACGCTCTTAGCTGTTTCACTTGTGCTCAGAAGGTGCAGAATTCAGATTCTAGAGTTGAATCTTTCCTTCATCACTTACTAGCAAAGTATTCTCCCTGAATCTCAAATTATTATTACATTTCTTACCAATATTAAGGAAAGGACTTATAGAGTTGTTCCAAGCATTTAACGAGTATTCATTGATTTTACTATTAATGCCTGTCCTTTTTGCTTTTGAACTGGCTCAACTTGTTTGTTTTTGTTTGAACCCAGAGGCCAGCCCTGTCCCATGTTTTAAAAGCAACCTCCTCTCATCCAATGAAAACTGACCTGGAACCACTTTGACAAGTGTAGACTCCAGGAAGAATATACAGAGACCAGAATTGGTCCTGCAGTATATCCCTAGTGGAACTTTGGCACTTCTAGACTCCTGAGTCACAAAACTAGGGCCCACGTTTACCTTATTCAGGGCTCTAGCTCCCGGGGCCAGAATAGCAATTTACACGTAGTTGCACCAGAATGAAGGAGCCTTGGTGGCACAACGGTTAAAGTGCTCACCTGCTAACCAAAAGGTCAGTTCAAACTCACCAGCTGGTCTGCAGGAAAAAACAAAAACTTAACGATCTGCTTTTGTTAAGATTACAGCCAGGAAACTCTATTGACACTTCCATTCTGTCCTGTAAGGGAAACACAACCACAGCCTGTGGAGTGGGATCTGATTCACAGCGACCCCTCCTTGGGTTTCTGAGGCAGTGTCACTACGGAAGTAGATTGCCCAACCTTCCTTCCGAGGAGTGGCTGGTGGGTTTGAATCGCCAGCCTTCTGGTTAGCAGTCAAGTGCCTTAGGCACTACGCCACCAGGGTAGGGGCACTATAAATCAGAATTAACCAGAGGGACACACACCAACAGTGAGAGCACAACAAATATTTGCTAAACGAATGATACATAGCTTGAAACTAAGTCTAGTACTTTTTCCATCTCAGTTTTTTTTTTTCCCATCTGAAAATGGGGATTAAAAATAATGGTCAGTTATCGTGAGGATTTAATGAGATGATGCATATAAGGCGCTGACATAATAAGAGGTCAGTTAATGATGGATATAGGTAGCCAGAGAGAGAGAGAGATGGTGTCGATATACTCCAAGTTATATTATAGCTGGGAGTGGGTTCTACTAATAAGAGATAAGGCCTCCCACTTCCTTTTGTAAGCTAGGGAACCAAGGATGGAAAACAGGTCCACTGCGGGGTTTCAGGAAGATGGAGCCAGCCTATCAGTAGCCCGTGGCTAGATGTTCGGGTGCGGAGGCGGCTATGGGGTTTTAGGACCCTGCACCCTGGGAGCCCGCGGGTGCCGGGGCGCGCGCTGGTGAGGTGAGGGGGAGGGCGAGACTATCTCGCCATCCTAGGTCTGCCTCGCGTCGATCCGCAACTCGGCGGGCGGGGCCGAGTCCCCGGCCCACAGTGCGATTGGCGGAGATGCGCGGGTGACGCTAATGGCGGGCGCGAGGCCCCGCCCCCTATCGGCTCCGCCCCCGTGCGCGTGCCAGCGGGTCGCTAGCCTCGCTCTGGCTCGCGCCGCGCCCCCGCGCCGAGTCCGCGCGTCAGTCGGTCCTGAGCGCTGCTGCGGGGCGGCGGGCTGCAGCCAACTAAGCGCGCCGACTGGGGAAGCAGCAGTATCCACCGGTGTAGCGAGAAGAGCGTTGGACCCCAGAGATTACCGCAGCGCAATGGCTCCCATCGGGCTCAAAGCTGTGGTCGGAGAGAGTAAGTGGAGTCGGGGTACTCCCTGCAGGCGGGGGTTGCGGCTGCAGCGTCGGAGCCCCGTGCAGTACCTGTCCGCAGCGCCCTGGCCTCCGCGGCTGGCTGTTCGCCTCTTCTGGCCGGCGCTCCAGGCTGGGAGGGACCCCGTTATTGCGGCGCCGCCCTCCGGGGAGGGAAGTTCCTCCTGGCCTCCTGCGGCTCGCGTCCGAAAACCTCCGCTCCTCCCTGGCCCACTCTCCCCTTCCCTCGTTCGTCTGCCTTCTCCCATCCCTCCGCTCTTCAGCTCTTCCCTCTCTGACCCCATCATCCTTCCCTCTTTACCTGCATCCCCACTCCATCCACATCACCCCATCTTGGTTCCATCGCTCCCTCTTGGTTCCATTCCTCCCTTCTTCACTCTTCATCCCTGTCTCTCTGTCCCTCCTCCTACGCCCCAGGTCCTCACTCTTAATCTCATTTCTTCCCCCCAGCCCCTTCCCTTTCCTTTCACCCCATCCCTCCCCCCTTCACCCCATCCCTCCCCACTTCACCCCATCCCCTTCTTCACCCCAATCCTCCCCTCTCACCCATCCCTTCTTAAATCTCACCTCCTGGTTCTCCCTTCACTCTCATCCCTCCATCCCGGCCCTCCCCCTGTCCTTGTCCTGTCCCCCCACCCTCTGCACCCTCATTTTTCTTCATCCTCGTGTCCTTCCCCCCATCTCCCTTCTCCCCTAACTTGCCTTCTTTATTCCCTGAGCTCCTGGATTCCACTCCTTTTTCTGTCTCCAGTCCCTCCCTCTTTCCCACCCTCCTGGGTGAATCGTGACGAGCGAAATCCCAGCCTGCGGCCTCCTCCCCCTTCCTGCTCTCTCCCGGGGAGCCCGAGCCGCCTTCCTCTGCTGCAGAGACCCACCTGGGATCGGCTCGGCGCGCGCTAGCTCAAACGCGCCACTCGCGCAGCCGGGGCGACTCCTGGCAGCTGGGGAAGAGAAGCCTGTTTTCCAAAGGCTGCTGGGCCGAGGCCGCCTCACGCCTCCTCCCCCTCCAGGGTCTTGGCTTCAAGGGCGGGGTTTTAGCCGGGTAACCCTCTTAAATCACTCTGGAGTCGAGGGCAGCTTCGGTGTCCGCGGGCCCTGCCCAGCACTGCATTCTGCAGTCTGCCTTTGCGGGTCTCAGCCCTTGCTTGACTGAACGTTTCAGGCAGCTCAAACCACTGTTGCAGCGAGGAAATGATTGTTTATGGGTTTCGGCGAAAAGCACAACAGAAATGATTTTTTAAAATGGGTGGTGATGCGTGTGGGCTGCAGCGGAATGAGGGCTGATGGTGGGTGGTATTTGGAAAACTGCGTCTTCCGTGCTACATAAGATTGGTGCTATAGTTCCTCTTCAAGATTTTGGTTATTTCTCTAGCCAAAAAAAGAGAAAAAAAGGTAAAGGTTACTGTGTCTTGGGATTAAGAGAGAATTAAAACGGCTTTTTCTCTCTGTCGGAGAGGAAAAGAAAGGACATAGAATTAAAATGGTGGAACTTGCTGCTTCATTTCCATTGATTCCTTCCTACTACCCCCCCCCGTTTTTTTTTTTCTATCAAATATTTTGGTTGTGTGAAGTGTTCCATTTGTGCATATAACTATCTTTTCCTCCCCATTCTTTTCATTGATACATAGGAAATATTCCCACTGAAGAATCTTGTACAATCTTACCTGATCTATTAAATCAGAAGAAAATTGTTATAAAAACTGAACCCCTAAAGAACAAAATTTTAAAAAATGCCCATTATAACACCCTTTGCCTTATCCATGCAGTGAAGATTCTGTTTTCCAAAGATAGTCAAAGCCTGCAGTGCTGAAAGGACCTCTGGCTTGTTAGGGGCTGTGAAGTCTGTTTCCACTGGTAGTGACCACATGTGGCACAGTACAACTGCCACATAGGCTTTTCTTGGCTTTAGTCTGTATGGAAGCAGATTACCAAGTCTTCTGAAAGGTGCCTAGGTGGGTTTGACCACCGACCTTTCTATAGCAGCCAGGAGCAGCCAAGCTCTTCACCATTGCCCCACCAGGCCACTTTGGAAGGATTGCTGAAGGTCCTCTAATGTCAACAACATCCTTATTTTACTTGTAGGAAAGAAAACAGGCCCAGAGCAGTTAAAAATGACTTGCCAAAATCAGTGTTAATTACTTTTTTAAAATTTGATGCCTGCTTTCTTACAACATTTACAAAAAATAACTTTCTTCATTCTGTATTTTCCTCCAATAACTCAAAAAAACACACAAATACATGGTCATCTGGTTGATTCCGATTCATAGTGACCCCATTGGATTTTCGAGGCTGTAAGTTTTTATGGAGTAGATTGTCCCATCTTCCTTCTGCAGAGCCATGGGTTTGAACTGCTGACCTTCTGGTTATCCACTGCACCACCAGAGCACCTTTTTTTCCAATATACTTTAAAAAAACTTATGAAATATGGAATGTAATTATTACATACTACATTCTTTCAAATGTTATGTTACAGTGAATATTGCACTTTTAAGGTATAAAATCAAGTTTTGCATCATTTTGCCAGGACCCTTGTTCATTCATTTGGCCCCTAGTCCTTCCTCTTTTATTAAAGAAGCAAACATAAAGGTTAAAAAAAAAAAAAAAGCAAGCAGAGGTTAAAAAAAATTGATATGGCCAAAATTTCTGTTTCTAAAAATAAAACCAAACAATTTTACATAAAATTAGTAACTACAAATAGCATTCTATCCCTATGGCAACAGAATTAGGTATGATGTTTGGAAAAATATTGCAATCCTTTGCCAATAACCTAAGTTAATTTTGGCTCTTAATTTTGGATGAGACTTACAGCGTTGCTTTTTTCTTTAAAAATAAAATAAGGACATTTGTATTAATTTCCCCAATGCACACCAGTTTATATACGTCTAGGGACGTGATGTTTAGTATATTTCCAAGATTGTGCAACCATTACCACTTTTACTTTCAGAACATTTTCATCATTTCCAAAAGAAACCCAGTACTCATTAGCAGTCATTCCTCATTTCCCATCTCCCCAGCCTCTGACAATACATTTACTTTATATATAATTTATTTTTTTGTTGTTTTTTCCTACACATCAGAACATACACCAGTTCAACAATTTCCAGTGACGTTGATTACCTTCCTCTAGTTGTGCTACCTACCATTCTCCTTTTCTAAGTTTTCTTCCCCTGTTAATGTAAACTCACTGCCCTTTAAGTCTCCTATCTAATCTTTCGAGTTACTGTTGTCAATTTGATCCCATATAGATCTTGTCTTAGTTATCTAGTGCTGCTATTACAGAAGCACCACAAATGTGTGGTTTTAATACATTTATTTTCTCACGGTTCAGGAGGCTAGAAGTCTGAATTCAGGGTGCCAGATGTAGGGCACCCTGCGAGAAGGTCTTTATCTCTTACCTTTTTTTGGGTGATCTCAGTGTGGCTTGAGACTCCTTTTCCCCCAGCTTTTTTCTCTTGCTAGTTTAATATCTTTCATGTCTCAAAAGAGATTGACTTAAGAACACCCTACACTAATATTATCTCATTAACATAATAAAGATAACCCATTCCCAAATGGGATTATAACCACAGGAATAGAGGTTAGGTACAACATATTTTTTGGGGCCACAATTCAGTCCATTACATTCTACCCTTTGTCCTGCGCCCCCCCCCCATTCATGTCCTTGCTATGTGCAAAACACATTCACCCCCATCATATCATCCCAAATATCTTAAATCAACTCTAAGTCCAGAATCTCATCTTCTGAATCATCTAAATCAAATATGGGTGAGATAGGCATATTCCATCCTGGGGCAAAATTCCTCTTCATCTGAGAACCTGTGAAATCTAGGATACAGATTATCTGCTTCCACACTACAGTGGTGGAATGGGCACAAGGTATAAATTCCATTACAAATGGGAAATATTGAGGGAAAGAAGGGATAACAGGCACCATGCAAGTCTAAAACCTAGCAGAACAATTTACATTAGCTCTGAAGGCTTGGGAATAATTCTCTGTTCTCTGAGACCATCTAGGCAATGACGCCGCCTTCCAGACTCTGGGTGTTGGCCACACTCTCCAGGGGGAGGCCCCTTAGCCCTGTGCTTGAGCTCTGCCTTACAGGCCCACTGCTGCTCCCTCAGCTTTGGGCGGTCCCATTCTCCTAGTCCATCTGAGTGGCAACTTCACCACCTTAGCCAGGCAGGCCCTATTCTTCTGTCCTTTGGGCATGACAGCCCTGTCCCTTAAGCTTTGGGCATTGGCCTCATCCTCCTGGGACACCTGAAGTCCCCCACTACTCCTGTGGCAGCCCCACACTCCAGAACTGAGTTGGCAAAGATCTGACTCTTTGAAGCTGTGGCTCTAACCTCTGAGATCCAGAAAACCATGGTCCCACCCTTTGAAACCAAGGAGGCCCTGCTTCGCTTGCTCCTTCCAGTGTTTCTGCTGATCTCTGAGCTTCTCCAGGGTGGGTCCTTTTCTTTTCTTGGAGAACAACAGATGTAGCTCCTTTGGCCTGTTTCCTGCCTGTCGAATTCCAAGAGGCAGAGAGAGTTCTTTCCTTTTGTTCTTTCTCTGTCCCCTCCAGTCTAAGCTGATGGGTTTTCTTCTGTGGTAGTTGGTTAGATCCATCAGTTACAGGTTTGATTTCTCTAACAATAGACTGTGTAGCCACATCCTTGGTGAACATTCTAGGATACATCCTTAATCTGTACAACAGAATTTTCCAAATCTTCAAGTTCTTTTTTCATTTTACATAGTTCATTTTTAAGTCTTTCTCTCACATTTTACTGCAAGCAGCAAGAAGAAACTATGCAACTCCTTTAAGGTCTTGCTTAAAAATTTAAAAATTAAAGATATCCAAGTACATCACTTACAAGTTTTACCTTCCACCAAGAAGGTGAACTTGAATATAATTCAGACAGTTTCTTTGCCACTGCATAAAAGTATCCTTAATCCTCCATTGCCCAGTCACGTTCATCATTTTCTTTTAAAGCCTTGCAAAAAACACATTTAACATCCAAAGTTCTAGCACCTTCTGTTGCTGGTGCCATATGTATTCTCTAAGATTACAGAGACTTTCTCTACGGCTCTCCTCACTTCCTTATGAGCCCTCACCAGAATTCCATTTGACATCCATAATTTTTTAAATTTTTTATTGTGATTTGGGTGAAAGTTTATAGAGCAAATTCGTTTTCTGTTCAACAGTTCATACACATTTTGTTTCATGACATTGGTTACAATCTCCACAGTGTAACAGCCCTCTTCCCACTTCCTCTCTGTGGTTTTCTTTTCCCTGTGTCCTTTCCTAGGCATTCCTGCCCTCTGAGCTTTCTTCCTGTGCAAATGTTGCCCTTCTGATCTCTTACGCTTGATTATTCTCTCTCTCGGTCAGCTCTGGAGGAAGGTCAGCTCTGGAGGAAGGTCGTGTCTCTTTGAGCTTCTGCTCCTGGGTGATTTTCATGGGGCTTGGCATTTCTCATTTCCCCTCTCCCCCATCTGCTTCTTTTGCTTACTTGTTCAGTCTCTTTGATATATCAAAAGAGATTGACTTATGATATATGTTTTTGGCAAATGGGGAAAAACAAATATATATGTATACATACACATATATAAGCATATATGTGTGTGTTTATATGTATATATATATGTATATGTATGTGTATGTATGTGTATATATATATAAACTTTCTATTGTGATTTGGGTGAAGTTTATAGAGCAGCTTGGTTTTCCATTTAACAGCTCATATACATTTTGCTTTGTGACATTGATTGCAATTCTTACTCTTCTTAGTTGTTTCTAATTTGAAATTTTTTTAAAAGCACATTTGCTTCTTGTCATTTCTAGCCCTCTTTGATTCGAAGGCATCTCTTAGTTTTAATTTAACTTGTGCTAAATGAAAAAATTATTGGGCTCTTGCTACATAGAAGGCACTGGACTGGAAAGCTGAAGATAAAAAATCCATAAAACTTCGTGCCTGTGCCCTGAAGTCATGTGCAGTCAGTCAATGGAAAGAAGACATACAAAGCAAACACAGTAGAAATAATCCTTAGAGACTATGACTGGGGCCATTCTCATTTCAAGCCTAGTTTAAAAACACATTCTCTCTTTAAAGTTTATGTATTCGCTTTCAGTATTTGTAACAGATGAGTGAATACTTCACCTTGTTTTCTTTTGATCTGGACTCAGAAGGTTTTTCTTACTAGATGTTTTATATGCAAAAGAGGTAGATGCAAACTATGGAGGAAGTAATTTACTCTAGGTTAAAATTCTACACATTCTGATATCAGGTGAGAATGATTTATTTCTTTAAACTCTTGTACAGCTATCTGGAGAAAATGTGACACACACAGGTAACCCACAAAATTGTATTTAATTTGAGGTGAAAGAACTCTTCATACTTCAGTATCTCCTTCTTGGAGACAAAGACTATGCAATTAAATACTGAGATCCTCCTTTTCAGTGTAAATGTTTCAGACTGGCACTTTGTTTTTCAGGAACTTCTGTGATGATGTATATTTTAAATACCTCAGGGAAAGTTCAGGATGGTGGAAGCACACACTGGATCAACAGTTTACTTTTGAAGTTACCTTTTTTTAAAAAACTTTAAAAAATTATTATTGAGATATAATTCATATAGGAGCTCTGGTAGCATAGTGGCTAAAAACACTTGACTGCTAACTAGAAGGCTGGCGGTTCAAACCCACCAGCCACTCCTCGGAAGGAAGGTTGGGCAATTGTACTTCCGTAGTGATACTGCCTCGGAAACCCAAGGAGGGGTCGCTATGAGTCGGGGCCGACTCGACGGCACATAACAACAACAACAAATAATTCATATACCATAAGCTTCACAGTTTTAAAGTATACAATTCAGTGATTTTTAGTATATTCACCATGTATGCAACCATTCCCACTGTCTAATTCCAGAACATTTTCACCAGCTCGGCTACAAACCCCCAATCATTCCCTATCTGCCCATCCCTCCAGCCTCTGGCAACCCCTGGTCTACTTTCTGTTTCCATGGATTTGCCTATTCTGGACATTTCATATAAATGGAATCATACATTAGTGGCCTCTTTTGTCTGGCTTTCTTCATTTCCTATAATGTTTTCAGGATCCATCCATGTTGTAGCATAGATCAGTACTTCAATCCCTGTTATGGCTGAATAACCCACCAGCCACTCCTCGGAAGGAAGGTTGGGCAATCTACTTCCATAGTGATACTGCCTCAGAAACCCAAGGAGGGGCCGCTTTGAGTTGGAGATGACTCAGTGACACATAACGACAACAACAACAACATTCCATTGTATAAATGCATCACATTTTGTTTATCCATTCATCAGTTGATGAACATTTGGGTTGTTTCCACCTTTTCGCTGCTAGGAATAATGCTACTATGAACACTCATATGCAAATTTGTGTGTGGACATATGTTTTCAGTTCTCTTGGGCATATACCTAGGAGCTCAGGTGGCATAGCGCCTAAGGCATTTGACTGCTAACCAGAAGGCTGGCAGTTCAAACCCACCAGCCATTCCTTGGAAGGAAAGTTGGGTGATCTACTTCATAGTGATACTGCCTCAGAAACCCAAGGACGGGTTGCTATGAGTCAGACCTGACTCCACAGCAATGAGTTTTTTTTTTTTTTTTAATTGTGATTTGGGTGAAAATTTAAAAATTCACTTTGCATACAGCAGTTCACATACACTTTGTCTCATGAATTGACTATAATTTACCTTAATGCAACGGCTCCCCTCCCACTTCCTCCCCATAGTTACCTCTTCCCTGTGTCCATCCCTCCATGCACTCCTGCCCCCTGAACTGTCTCCCTGTGCATGCACAGCCCTTCTATTCTCTCATGATTGTTCTCTCTAAGGAGTGTATCTACCTCAGGTAAATGTTCAATTCATATGCCTGTCTTTTGTTTGGCTGGAAGCCATAGGTATGGGTTCAATTCAGCAATGAGTTTTTTTTTAATCAAGTTAAGCAAGATTTGAAGTATATTACATTCCTAGGCGGTAGGAAACTGCAAACGTCATTGTCTCTTGTTAGCAGAGTTGTGACTTACTTATTTGTTGTCCCTCTTAAGTCAGAGGAAGAGCCAGGAATAGAACCCAAAGGGCCATATTGATCCAGTGAATTCTTGGAATAATTTAATAAAAAAATATTTTCAACTATGAAAACCCAGGAATGGAAGTTAAAAGTATAAGCTCTGAAGACTTTGAGCCAGAACCCAAATCCCAAGATGAAGATTCAAGTTAAGACTGTATGCTTGAGTCAGACCACCAGGGTGGGAATCCTGGCTCTGCTTCTTATTAATTGGGGGACCCACAGCAAGTTACCTGCCTCTGTACCTCAGTGTTCTTGAATGTAAAGTGCAGGTAATAATAATACTTCTTGAGCATTGAACAAGTTACTATGTAGAAGACGTGTGTTAAACACTTAAGTTTAACTACTAAAATTATTAAAACAACTGCCTGTGTAACCTTGAGGATTTATCCTAACCACTATGGGCCTGAGTTTCCTCAACTGTAAAATGAGGCTGGTGACAGTAACTCATAAGATTTGTGAGAATTACATGACTGGAACCAAGTGAGGTGCCTAGAACAGTGCTTGTTGTTGTTGTTATGTGCTGTCGAGTTGGACCCGACTCAGCGACCCCTCCTTGGGTTTCCAAGGTGGTATCACTAAGGAAGTAGATTGCCCAACCGTCCTTCTGAGAAGTGGCTGTTGGATTTGAACCGCCAGCCTTCTGGTTAGCAGTCAAGTGCCTGAGGCACTATGCTACCAGAGCTCCTAGAACAGTGCTTGTTGTTGTTGTTGTTGTTGTTATGTGCCATCGAGTCAAACCCGACTCATAGCGACCCCTCCTTGGGTTTCTGAGGCAGTATCACTACGGAAGTAGGATTGCCCAACCTTCCTTCCAAGGAGTGGCTGGTGAGTTTGAACTGCCAGCCGTCTGGTTAGCAGGCAAGTGTCTTAGCCACTATGCTACCAGAGCTCCCAGAACAGTGCTAGCACATGATAAATCAAACCAAACTCACTGTCGAGTTGATTCTGACTCATAGCGACCCGTCCTTGGGCTTCTCAGGTGGTAAATCTTTATGGGATTAGATTTGCCCAGTCTTCCTTCTGAGGAGTGGCTGGTGGGTTTGAACTGCCAGCCTTCTAGTTATCAGTCAAATGCCTTAGGTACTGTGGTGGTTATGTTTGTGTGTCAACTTGGCTGGGCCTGGTTGAGTGGCTGGGCAGCTGGTGTTAGTTATTCTCCATGATGAGGCTGGAAATCAACTCCATGGTGGGATCTACCACAAGCAGCTGAGTAGGTCCTCTGGGTATGTGGTCTGCTTCCCGTATATAAGAAGCAGCTTTGGGGATGGTCTGTAGCTTGTGGCATGCTTGGACCCTGCATGGAGCCATGTAATTGTTCAGCAGCCTGCCTTGCTCTGCTGGCCTTGGGACTTACAATAGACTTGAATTAATGGCTTGCTGTGTGATTTGGTAACATTGGAACTGCCATTTTACTTGTTAACCTTGTTGGCAGCCTCAGCAGCCATCAGCTGTCTGAGTGAAGAAACGCCTCTAGCTCCAGTGGGCCGGGAGCTGGAGGCAGAGCTGATGCCCAAGGCTGAGGGGCTTTGACCCAGCTCCTAGAGCCTGGCACTTTGAATTCAGACTTAAAGCCTCCAAATTGTAAGAATAAACTCCTGTTTGTTAAAGCCATTCCATTTGTGGTATATTCCTGTCAGAGTGGCACTAGGTAACCAGAACAGGCAGTATGCCACCAAAGCTCCTTAGCACATGGTAAGTACTGGATAAATGTAGTGTTTATTGTTACAGCTTCATTCTAAGTAAAGCAATACTTTTTGAATTTATTTTGGAAAGTTCAGATTAGTGGGTCATCATCCCTACCTCCATAAATTTTGAAGTTTTTTGTAAGAGAAAGGATCCCTGGTTGTGCAGTGGTTAAGTACTCGGCTGCTAACTAAAGGGTCAGCAGTTTGAACCTACCAGCTGCTCTGCAGGAGAAAGATGTAGCCATCTGCTTCTGTAAAGATCACGGCCTTAGAAACCTTATGGGGGCAGTTCTGCTCCTGTAGGGTCGCTGTGAGTCAGAATTGACTCGATGCCTGTGGTTTGGTTTTGGTTCGTAAGAGAGACTGAATTGACTTGGAAAGTGCAAATTTCAATAGCTTTCTCTGTTAGGATGTTTATTTGGGGGTAAGGGCTGGGGTTTGTGTGGTCCATTAGTCCTTTGGACTCATTGTTTCCATACATTTTTTATTTTTCCTCACTCTCCTTTGCTCGGGATGGGGAGACCAATAGTTGCATCTTAGATGGCCACTCACAAAGTTTTGAGACCCTGGTTGCTGCTCTAAAAAGTAGGATATGGAACATTGTCTCTGTGGACTGTTTATGCCAATTGACCTCCATGTCCTTGGAGACTATATGGCCTTGAGCCCCCAGAGCCAGGGACTCATTCCCTCAAGGTATTTGGGTATGGCTGAGGAATTTACATGACTTTATCTTTGTGTGCTTTTATAAGTGCATATGTGGAAATATCCTCTGTCAAACTGTACATTCGTGGGTGTAGTCCCATTTGCTCTCCACACCTATTCAGCTTGCCTGTCTATCTATAAAGAGCTCTGGTGGCGCAGTGTCTAAGGCATTTGACTGTCAACCAGAAAGTCAGTGGTTCAAGCCCACCAGCTTAATCTGCTTCCACAAAGATTTACCACCTTTGAAACCCAATGGGAGTCTCTGTGAGTTGGCATCAACTCAATGGCAGTGGGTTTGTCTATCTTTGTATCCACTCACAGATGATTATTATTGCTGTTAATGCAGGATTGTGTATGTAATAGTATTTCTCTTTGTCACCTTTAACTCTTGTTGCTTTTCCTAGTATTCAGGGCAGACATTCTTTACTAGATAAGCTACACTATTGTTGGATTTTAAGAAGACTTCAGAAGGGGATATTTTTGGTTTGAGATTTAAAGATTATTTTAGGGCAGTGGTCTTAGGGGTTCATCTAACCTCCATGACTCCAGAAAAGCTGAATTTCATGAGAATTTGAAATTCTGTTTTGCATTTTCACCCTTTTGGTCAGGATGTTGTTGTTGTTATTTGCCATTGAGTCGCCCCCGACTCATAGCGACCCCTCCTTGGGTTTCCGAGGCAGTATCACTACAGAAGTAGGATTGCCCAACCTTCCTTCTGAGGAGTGGCTGGTGGGTTTGAACCGCCAGCCTTCTGGTTAGCAGTCAAGTGCCTTAGGCACTATGCTACCAGAGCTCCTTTTGGTCAGGATACTGCTCTAGAATTTTTGATCAAAACACTCACTAATGGTAGCCAGGCACCATCCAGTTCGGGTCTCGTGGCGAAAGAGGCAGTTTTCATTCCATTTCCTCCTCCTATTTCTGACTTTCCTTCTTCCTCTGTTGCTCCAGGCAAGTAGAGATTCATTATTGTATTTTGAGGAGCCCAGCTCAGGCAGTGGTTAAAGCACTCGGCTGCTAACCAGAAGGTCCATGGTATGAACCCACCAGCTGTTCCTTGGGAGAAAGATGTGGAAGTCTGCTTAAAGATTTACAGCTTTGGAAATCCTCTGGCTCAGCTCTCTTCTGTCCTGTCAGGTTGCTATAAATTAGAATTGACCCAACAGCAGTGGGTTGGGTTGGGTTTGGATCGATTGCACCTTGAATGGCTACTTGCAAGCTTAAAGACCCCAGGCATTACGCATCAAACCAGGAGGTAGAACAGAAGCACTAAACACAATATTAGGTCAATTAACTGGGATGTCCCATGAAACCATGACCCTAAACCTCTAAACCAAGAAATCAGATCCCATGAGGTGTTTGTACATAAGCAGCCGCTCTAAGTAATTTATTTTTGTTTTCTAATAACAGTACTTAAGGATACGAATTTTCATTAGCATATACCGCAATCTCATAGTTCTAATCAAAGCCTATAGTTTTTTTCCTCCCGTAGTTAATATGCAATATTCTTGCCACTTATCGCTAAATATAATCTTCCTTTGTTTTGAATTAGATGTCACTGTTATAATGGGGGGATTAGTAGTTAAAGTTGGACAGAATTTCCTTGAGAGGTAGTTTGTGACTCAGGTACCATCCATGTGTTATCCATCAGATATAAGAGGGAATGTATGTATCTGCCGCAGGATCCATAAAGGGCTTGTTGACTATGCACTGAAAAGTTTTCCCTCTGCTTTTTTGGGCACATAGCATCTCTTAGACAAGCAGAAGTTTGGCGTTTAATCAAGTCTCTTTTCTTTAGTGGAACTGCCAGGCCACATTTTATGGTTATTACTGACAGTTCAACAGCCGTGTAAGTTTTGATCCCTGGTCCTGTGCCTGCTCTAAGAGAGGAGCCTTGGGAATGCCTGTCTCTGTCTTCTTATTTGATTGCCTTAATCCGTTGCCTCTGTTCAGGGTGTTGCTGGAGCTAAGAAAGTATTTTTAAATCAACGAGAAACAGTGTGGATTAATGGGAAAAGTTCTGGACTAGAAGTCAGAACATCCAGCTGACAGTCCCACTTCTAGCTTATAGTGGCTGGCTGACCTGGACATGTTTTGTAACCTCTTTTAAATTGGAAATACTGGTATCAGCATCACAGAGTTCTTATAAGGCTCACATTAAGCAATATATAGAAAATTGCTTGGACAACAAGGGAAAGATGGGGGAAAAAATTACTAAATTTTTGGTGTCTGTTAAGATATTTAATATTTGTACATCTCAGGTAAAAGGCATACCTGCATGTTTTTGCTCTCCAGCAGTTAGTGAAGAGATGTGAAGGGGAAAAATGCAGTGGTGAAGACACCTACTTATTATTTGACAGGTATAATTACTGAATTTAGTATACCTGCTCAGGGTTACCGAATAAGTCATCGGACACATGATTTGATCACTTATCACTATTGAACAGGTGCCTAGTGCCCACTGAGGTACACCTTTGGGAAAATTCTCATTGCTTAAAGCAAAGCAATTTTCTTCTGACATACACTGATCTAATCTTAATATACATCATTGGGAGCTCAGAAATAAGAGTAGCTACTAATGGCTGAACTTGCAAGCTCTCACAGGGCAGATCTCCAGTATGCCTTCATTTCCATCACTGTGTACTGCTGATATTTCACTTTAAATGTCTATTAATTATTTTGCCTGAAGAGCTTACATTGTAGGAAGTGAATGAGGTATTTATCACAGTCAAACCAAAAGACCAAACTCACTGCTATTGAGTTGATCCCAACTCATAGCAACCCCCATTGGGTTTCCAAGGCTGTAAATTTTTACGCAGGTAGATTGCCCCATCTTCCTTCCATGGAGCAGCTGGTGGCTTTGAACCACTGACCTCTGGTTAGCAGCCAAATGTCTTATATAGGAAAGCCTGTTTTATTCTTGGGAAGAAAAAAATTAAAAAGTCATCAACAGCCCTTCCTTGTTTGGTAGACTTCTGAGATATCAGAGCTTCCAGGACCATACGTGACGCCTTGTTTCCATTTTGCATGTGCCTCAGAGGGTCCTGAGACCAATATTTTTTATTCTTAACCAATATTTACGCAGTGTCCTATGTGTAGAATGTGCTAAGGGCAGTAGATATAATGGTGTGTGAGTATGCATGATCCTATTGGGATTCAGACAGGTAGGCAGTTATGATACAGTCCGTGATATATAAGTAATTCCCAGGTTACGAATGAGATCTGTTCCTAAGTGTGTCTTTAAGTCGAATTTGTAAGTAATTCAGAACAGGTGCATATGGCTCTTGTTGTTGTTATGTGCTGTTGAGTTGGACCTGACTCATAGTGACCCCTCCTTGGGTTTCTGAGGCAGTATCACTACGGAAGTAGATTGCCCCATCTTCCTTCTGAGAAGTGGCTGGTGAGTTTGAACCGCCACCCTTCTGGTTAGCAGTCAAGTGCCTTAGGCGCTACGCTACCAGAGGGGTAGTCTGTCATATAGGGTTGCTGAGTCAGAATCGACATGACAGCAACATGTTTAGTGCAAGAAAAAGCTCCAAGGCTTTTTAGTGATTTAAAAGCTGCATGTGCAGCAAGTGAGGTGATTGTGATGAGGAATTTGTTGGAGTAGGGGTTGGTTCAGTAGTTTCAAAGTGAGGGTACATTTATATAACATTAAAGGGCAACTCAGATGTTCATAACCTGGAGACTTTTATCTCTATTGTAGGAGCAGTGTGATGACATTAAAGGTTTTTAAGTTAGGGAGAGACCTGGTTAGAATTTAGTTTAGAAAGATACCTGCTTGCTGTGTGGAAAATGAATGGGAAACAGGGAGGTTGAGGGCAGAAGGTTTGCTTGGTAGGCTGGAGATTATGGTGGGAGAATGGTGGTCTGTGCCAGAGATGGACAAGTGGCAGTGGAGTGGAGAGAAGGAGACAGCCTAGAGGTAATCCTGGGATGTAGACGTGTCAGGTCATGGGGATTGGTTGGATCTGGAGGATGAAGAGAGGAGGAGTTGGGAAAGATTTTCAGTTTTCTGGTTTGGAGAGTTGTGCCATTCACTGAGCTATGGACACAGGAGAAGAAGCAGGTTTGCCAGGGAGAACATGGTTTGGCTTTGTAGGTAATGTTTCAGATGTCTAGGGACTATACAGAAGGAGAGGGCCAATAACCAGCGGGCATACCTACTCAAGGTCAGGCGAGAGGTCTGGGTTGGAGAGTTGAGTTGAGTCACCATGTGATTGAGGCTTTGGGAATGAGTAAGATGACACAAGAAGAGGATTTGGGGTAAGAAGAGAAGAAGACCGGGGTTGAACCCTTTGGTAGTTAAGATTGTATGTCAACTTGGCTAGGCCTGGTGTTGAGTGGCTGGGCAGCTGGATGTAATTTCCCGTGATGAGGCTGGTAATCAGCTCCGTGGTGGACTCTACTGGAACAGCTGAGGAGTTGCCTTAGGGACGTGGCCTGGTTCCAGTGCATAAACAGGTGGCTTTGAGAAAGGTCTTTGAACTGTTTGGCATGCTTGGACCCTGCATGGAGCTGAGTCTTCATTCAGCAGCCTGCCGTGGTGTCTGCCAATCTTGGGACTGTGCCATTTTACTTGTCGACCTTGGGTTTGTCAGCCTCAGCAGCCAGCAGCTGCCTGAGTTAAGAGAAGCCTTTAGTGGGCCAGGAGCAAGGGGCAGAGCTGAAGTCCAAAATTAAGCAGCCTTCACCTAGCCCCTAAAGCTGGTACTTTGAACTCGGACTTCTAGCCTCCAAAGCTATGAGAATAAATCCCTGTTTGTTAAAGCCATACATGTGTGGTTGTCTGTTACAGCAGTACTAGAAAACGAAAACAAACCACAAAGAACACTGGCATTTAAGCATGGACAAAGGGAGAGTAGCCTTAAGCTTAGGAGTCAGCGTCTAGCAGAATAGTGTCTGGTATTTTCTTTTGACACCAAAATCCATTGCCATCAAGTTGATTCCGACTCAAAATGACCTGATAGGACAGAGTAGAACTGCTCCTGAAGGTTTCCAAGGCTGTAAATCTTTACAGAAGCAGACTGCCTCATCTTTCTCCTATGGAACGGTTGGTGGGTTTGAACTACCAACCTTTTGGTTAGAAGCCGAATGCTTTAACCCCTGTGCCACCAGGATGCACTCTCAAATGGACTCAGAGCAAGCCCAAGTCAGCCGCCAGGAGTCTTCAGTTCAGGAATGAGCCTTACTACACTCTAGGGAGCTCTGGTAGCATAGTGGCTAAGACACTTGCCTGCTAACCAGACGGCTGGCGGTTCAAACCCACCAGCCACTCCTCGGAAGGAAGGTTGGGCAATCCTACTTCCGTAGTGATACTGCCTCGGAAACCCAAGGGGGGTCGCTATGAGTCGGGGCCGACTCGACGGCACATAACAACAACAACAACAACAACACTCTAGGCTGGGAGGCTTACCAGCTTGAAACTTTAGGAGCTTTTCTCTCTGTGATGTCTCCTCTGTGTCTTTTTTTTTTTTTCCCCCCCGATATTTTTGTTTTGGTGGCAGTATACATGACCAAGGGGGCTCTGGTAGCATAGTGCCTAAAGTATTTGACTGCTAACCAGAAGCCTGGCGATTCAAACCCACCAGCCACTCCTCAGAAGGAAGGCTGGGCAATCTACTTCTGTAGTGATACCACCTCGGAAACCCAAAGAGGGGTCGCTATGAGTCGGGTCCGACTCGATGGCACATAGCAGCAACAACATACGTGACCAAACATACATCCATTCTACATGATCAGTTCAACAACATTGGTTCCATACTTCACGCTGTGTCACCATTCTGTCTCTACCCATGTTGTTTTGTCACCATTCATTTAGGCTCTCTGCCTTTAAAGTTCCCATCTGTGCTTTAGATTAACTGTTGTCAGTTTGTACTCAAGTTGTTGTTGTTGTTGTTATGTGCTGTCGAGTCGGCCCCGACTCATAGCGACCCCTCCTTGGGTTTCCAAGGCAGTATCACTACGGAAGTAGATTGCCCAACCTTCCTTCCGAGGAGTGGCTGGTGGGTTTGAACCGCCAGCCTTCTGGTTAGCAGTCAAGTGCTTTAGCCACTATGCTACCAGAGCTCCCTGCTGTACTCAAGTAGATATTCTTTATGAGAGTGCAGTGCTTGAGACAAATTCTTTATTAACTGGGCTTAACTGTTGTTTAGTTAACAACAGTTTCATGGCATAGTACCCATTCAAGCTTTCAAGATTATTTCGGAGCATTAGATTTGGGCATTCCGGAATCAATTAATCCATTAAGTCTGGTTTCCATGTGAGTTTTAAGTTTCTGTTCTACACTTTTACTCCTTTTGGTCTCCTCTGTGTCTTAAAGTCAGTCTCTTGATTGTATTAACTTAATTTTCATGATTATTTTGAGGAGGAAGTGAGGTAATGCAGAGCTCTGAGGGTTTTATGCTATGTCAGGTGCCATCAAATTGTAGAATCTTGTCTCTGGAGAAGACCTTAGAACCTTCTAGTCCGGACTCTCACCCAGACCAGGCAGTCAGATTGGCTAGTCTTTTGCATGGCTTGTACTGGCAGATTTTTTTTTAACCTCCTCTGTGGTTACTAGGGGCAGAGGGTATTATTTCCTGTCCCATACTAGCATGGATTCACAATGACAAATATAAATACATGGAGTGTTGAAATAGTGAGGGCAGAAAGGCTGCTTACACTGTTCTTAGAGGTAACTTGGGATTTTCTAGTTGATTCTAATCCAGTTGCAGATGACCCTTATGAACTTCCTTTAATAGCAGAAGGAACAAAGCTGCTTCTGTTTGGCAGTCCAGCAGGGAAAAAGGAAGAACTTCTAGGTGTAGATGGTTTTCAGAGCCCCATAATAGGAGTAACTGGGCGAGCCAAGCCCCAGTTGATATTTTTATCACAGTTTCTTTTATAGCCCCTTGTCATCTTGATAAAGGAGCTCTGGTGGTGTAGTGGTTAAGGCACTTGGCTGTTAACTAAAAGGTCAATGGTTCGAACCCACAAGCCGCTCCACAAGAGAAAGATAAGGCAGTCTGCTTCCATAAAGATTTACAGCCTTGGACACCCAGTGGGGCTCACTGAGTTGGAATCGACTCCATGGTAGTGAGTTTGGTTTGGGTCATCTCAATAAGGTTATTGTTATGTGCCGTTGAGTCAGACCTGACTCATAGTGACCCCTCCTTGGGTTTCTGAGGTGGTATCACTATGGAAGTAGACTGCCAACCTTCCTTCTGAGGAGTAGCTGGTAGGTTTGAACCGCCAGCCTCCTGCTTAGCAGTCAAGTGCCTTAAGGCACTACGCTACCAGAGCTCCTGTCTCGATAAGGAGCAATGGTTGAACACTCAGCTGCTAACCAAAGGGTTGGCAGTTCAGACCCCCCCAGCAGCTCCGTGGGAGAAAGACCTGGTGATCTGGTCCTGTAAAAATTACAGCCTACAAACCCCTGTGGTGGAAATTCTGTGTCACAGGGGGTCGCTATGAGTCAAAATAGACTGAACAGCACCTGACAACAGCATCATCTTCTTGATCCCTTGGTGGAGCCGGAAGAAGGAGAGAAGCCCTCTCCCGAGTCTGTGGAGACATCAGTATTGTTAATAGTAGTTGCTAGGGACTTGAGGAAAATAAAACACTGGCGCTGAGTAAGAATCTTCCTCAGTTCTGTGTTAATTTCACACTAAGGGCTCTAAGCAATAGACTACTGGGAGGCAAACGCCTGAAAAGTTACTGCAGTTACAGACCTCATCAAAGTTGGGGTAAAAAAAAAGCTCTTTTGGATTTAAGAGGAAACGATCAAGGCTACTGGGAGAGATTTCCAGTTTGTTCTCTTTTAGATAATCTTAGGGTGGAATACCTTACACCTTACTGTTTCGATTGTGTGATGGGTTTTCTCATTTATTTATTCTTTAGGAGCTCTGGTGACACTGACCGAAAGGTCAGCAGCTCAAACCCATTAGCCGCTCCATGGAGAAAGATGAGACAGTCTGCTTCCATAAAGATTTACAGCTTTTGAAACCCTGTGGGGCAGTTCTACTCTGTATAGAGTCACTATGTGTAGAAATTGACTTGATGGCAGTGGGATTTTTTTTTTTTTTTTAAATCCTTTAAGGAATTTTTAAACTCAAGTTAGTACCATAGGCTTTTTAAGGCGTTCACTGAGAATTATCTGATCCATTTCTTACAGAGTAGTAGTACTCATTCTTTCCCTGCTCTCAAGAAAAGTTCCTAACATACTGAAAAGTTGGAAGAACTCCTCTACCTAGTTTTAATAACTGTTAACCCTTTGGCTATATTTGTGTTTATCACTCTATACCACAAAACCCCAAATTCACTGCCATTGAATCGGATCCAACTCTTAGCGACCCCTCCTTGGGTTTCTGAGGTGGTATCACTATGGAAGTAGATTGCTCAATCTTCCTTCCGAGGAGTGGCTGGTGGGTTTGACCCACCAGCGCTTAGCGACCCCTCCTTGGGTTTCTGAGGTGGTATCACTATGGAAGTAGATTGCTCAACTTTCCTTCCGAGGAGTGGCTGGTGGGTTTGACCCACCAGCGCTTTGGTTAGCAGTCAAATGCCTTAGGCACTGCGCCGCCAGGGCTCCTAGCCCTCTCTCTATGTATACCTTTTATTATTTGAAAGTAAGTTACATCATGACCCTTCTCCCTTAAATTCTGCAGCATGTGTTCTCTAAGAATAAGTTTATTTTCTTACATAATAATATTCGGTTTGTGCTTAAATTTTCCTAGCTGTTCCAGCATGTCTTTTATAGTTGTTTTTTTTTTTTT
>NW_006921710.1:6646022-6647242 GCF_000298275.1 Orycteropus afer afer | reverse complement strand
GGGAAGAAGATGTGGCAGTCTGCTTCTGTAAAGATTTACAGCCTTGGAAACACTATGAGGCAGTTCTATTCTGTCTTTATAGGGTCACTATGAGTTAGAATAGGAGCTCTGGTAGCGTAGTGCCTAAGGCACTTGACTATTAACCAGAAGGCTGGCGGTTCGAACCCACCAGCCACTCCTTGGAAGGAAGATGGAGCATCTGCTTCTGTAGTGATACCACCTTGGAAATCCAAGGAAGGTCACTATGAGTCAGATCTGCCTCGATGGCACATAACAACAACAACAACAACAACAACAACAACAACATGAGTTAAAATAGACTCAGTGGCAGTGGATTTCGGTGAGAGATCCATGAAACTCTTACAGAGTCATAATTAAAAGTCTTAAAAAATAGTATGTTGCTAGTGGAAGAACTCTGATTTCAGTACCATTGCCTTCGTTCTTGGAATTTGTTTTTAAATAGTATGTATAAACTCAACTGGGCTTTTATATTTCCAGTTATTCTTAAAAAAATTTTTTTTGTGAATTTTATCATAGATAAAATTTATATATTCTTCTATAAGAATATATAAACCATATACATAATTTGCTGAGTGAAATAAGTCAATCACAGAAGAACAAATATAGTATTAGTTCATTATTATAAAAAATCAAGGAAAGGTTTATATATGGAAGGAAACTTTCTTTGTTGGTTATCAGGGGTGGGAGGGGAGGAGAGGGAACACTGCAAAAATTAACAAAACAAAACATATACGTAATTTAGGGTAACTACAGGGAGAAAGTGGGAAGAGAGCTGTTACATTATGGAGACTGCAGGCAATGTCACAAAACAACGTGTAGGAACTGTGGTATGGAAAATGAATTTGCTGTGTAAACTTTCACCCAAATCACAATGAAGGAAAACAACAGATACACAATTTAAAGAATAAATAAAAATACATCATCTTCAGGTGAATAGAACATTGCTAGTACTTTAGAATATCTGTGATTGTGTCTACCTTCCTCAGAGCCATCACCATCATAAGATTTGAATTAATAATAGTTAGTAATAAGCTATAAGTGGTATAGTTTATCACCAATGCAGGAAACCCTAAATATTACTTGAAAAGGTGATTATCAAACACAAAGCTAGCTGTGCAAAGTGAAGGAATAGAGGATCCTAGAATATTATTTGAAGAGCATCCTTGAGAGCTCAGAAGAGCTCCTTCTGAGGAAGTCAG
>NW_006921710.1:6628291-6630996 GCF_000298275.1 Orycteropus afer afer | reverse complement strand
TTCTGCTGTACGTAAGGTCGCTATGAGTTGGACACGACTCAATGGCACCTAACAACAACAACATACAGAGTGATATAGATATGACACTGAAACCAGGCTTCCTGGTTTATATCTTGGGTCTCACTAGCTGTATAACTTTGGGCAAATTACTGAACCTTTGTGAATCACAATTTTCTTTTCTGAATAATGAGGATAATAGTAATACTTATCTCATTGGGATTATAATGAGGACTCAGTGAGTTATCATTTGTTAAATACTGTTCCAGTTGTTTTTGCTCTGTAACACCCCAAACTCAGTGACATAAAACAACAACCATTTTATTACTGTTCAGATTCCTTGCATCAGAGATTTGGAAAGGCCATCGTTCATTTCTACTCCATGACATCTGGTGCCCTAAAGGCTGGGGATGTCTCAGTGTCTCTGGACTTACTGAGAGATCTGGTCGTTGATCCAGGATGTTGGCTGAGACCTCAGCTGAGACTGTCAGACTTAACATCCTCACAGCAAGGTGGCAGGGTTCCAAGAGCAAGCATCCCCAAAAGAGCCAGGTAGAAGCCATATGGTCGTTTATGACCTAGGCTCAAAAGTCGCTTCTGCTGTAGTCACAAGCCTGTAGTACCCTTAAGGGGAAGAACCACAGATCCCACCTCTCAATGGGAGGAGTGTCAAAGTCACACTGTAAAAGGAACATGTAAGACGGGAAGCATTGTTATGGCCATCTTTGGAAAATAAAATCTGTCATAAGGTTGTCATAGAACAGTGCCTGGCATACAGTAATAACTATACAGGTGTTAAATCAATGAATAGGAAAAATACTGGAGGGTGAAGAAGAAAAAGAAAAACGAACAAGTAAACTAATTTTCTTATTTTTTTATAGTGGAAAGTCAACAAATAGTATTTGATTTCTGAGTTTGAAATAAAAATGAACCACATAGTTTTCAAATAATTTGGGCAAGGAGGCTAAGAGTAGGGTGTGAACAAAGAACATATAGCAATAGATGAAAGAAGAAGAGAAATATAAAATGTGGAAAACAAAGCATCAGGTATGATGACAGAATAAATATAAATGGGATAAATCCATCTATTAAAAGAGACTTGGACTGGGTAAAAATAGATACCAGCAGAGATTTTCATTGTGACATTTCAACAGCAAAAATCCAACCCAGGTATCCATCAATAAAAGAATTAGGTGAAGAATTGAAGGTTCATTCATACAGTGGAATACTACATAGCAGTTAATACAGTAAATATCTAGTATAAATGAAGTGAAAAACCTAAACTACAGAATTTTATGTATAATGTCTTTGCATTTTATTTAAAATATACACAGGTTTGTTTCTGGAAAATGGTATCATGGGAGGCTTTTACTTTATTTCTATATTTGAAATTTTTTGTTTCAAGAATATAGTACATATGTTTGTGTGTGTGCTTATGTACTAGTTTGAAGTAATTAAAAATAAAACCGAAATGAAATGTTCAAAAAAAGAAAGCATCCCTTCCTTTGCATCGAGTCTGCATGTTCAGAAAAGTCAGTGCAAACTCAAGTGTTTACATTGGATTCTCTCATTGTTTTTTCTTATCTGGGAGCTCCACCTTCTTCCTGTGCATGCTTCTGGGCCCAGACCCCAACAGTATGTTTCCTTTTCCTGGTGTCTTATTGTAGTTAGTTACATGAATCTGAGGACAGGAAGCAGCCCTCCTGAAATCGGACCTTTGTGTGGGGGGAGAGGAGGCATGTCCTACCTCCTGGACGCTTCCCTGTGGTTTTTGGCTTATGCCAGTTTGACGCCTAGAGGATGGCTGCTATCAAGGTTCCAGAGAGAGCTTGAGCTTGTGACGCTGTCACGCTGTGTGGGACTCACCATTTTTTAATATCTCAGGCCTGTGTACCTGAAGCAGGTTAAATCATAGCACGGAATACATTGGGCAGTTCAGAACCTTGGATTTAAAAATAATATGAACACAACCACTATCATTGACAAGTCCATTGATCTCTCTGACGTTCAGGTTTTTTATAAAATGAGGAAGTTAGATTAGGTCAGGGCTTCTCAACCTTGATACTGTTGATATTTTGGGCTGATCCTGTACATCATAGGATGTTTAGCAGCACCCTGGCCTCTGCCCACTAAATGCCAATAGCACCTCTCAGTTGTGACCATCACAGATGTCTCCAGACATTGCTGAATGTCCCCTTGGGTGTAAAATTGCTCCCCACTGAGAGCCACAGGACTAGCTGATCCTTAAGTCTGATATCTGCTCTGGGTTCCTGGGATTATGTAAAACATTCCATTCTTTATTCCATTTTCCAACATGCATTTTCCCTAGTCCTTTAGTCTTTCTTTTTTTTTTTTCAGTCCTTAGGGAAACTCCCATTTAAGGCTCATGATGCTGTGATTTAGCAAGGATGCCATTAAACGCTACATCTGCAATTTCAGATGCTGGCCACATCTTGGATTCCTGCCAAGATCAAAGTGCCTATTCTTGGTCCCTGCAGTTCAGGGAGGAATTACTGCAGTCATCAGAGAGTTTGAGCTGGGAGAAGGACAAGCTTTTCACAGAGAAACAGATAAAGGTTGATAGACCAAACATATGGGGACATTAACAGATGGTGACGTCTTCTGCTATGGGTAATGGATAAGGGCAGTGGGTTTGTTTCTTTAGCAAATATAAAATGCATGCTAGGGTCACTGGCGTAGACATAGTT
>NW_006921710.1:6617547-6627911 GCF_000298275.1 Orycteropus afer afer | reverse complement strand
CTGTTTGTGTATATTTTATAGCTTCACAGCTCCTTCTATCCAAAGAACATTATGTTTTAGGCAACCTTAGGAAGAACAAAATAGCTCTACTTCAGAACTGAGGTATGGTGACTATTGCAATGAATCTAAAGAATGAATAGGAACTCCTGTTTCTAATCTCTTCTTGTATGTAGTCTGAGATTTCCTTTCTACTGATCCAGGTTTCAGGGTCCATGAGAGATTTTCTAGATCCTTCACCTTTGGCTCTAAACCTTGGGAAACATGAAGAAAATAATACGGAAAATGAATCTCCCTTGAAAGAGAAAATGAATAGTCATTTCTGTAACTCTACTCAGCATCTCTGTGGGTCTGAGGTTAGGATTCAGTTTCTCCAAAGTCAGGCATTTACAGTCATGCATGCCTCTCAGATGTTGGCAGTCGCCCAAGTTTTAGATGTCATAAAGTTGGACATTATGCAATCTCTGGGTGTGTTTATGAGGTCAGAGTAGTCAGATCCCTATATGTTGGAAAACTTGTGACTGTGCCAAATGACTGGTCCTTACCTTTCTGTTCCACTCTCCACCATCCAAAATGCAAACCTAAATAGGAACATTCTCAGATTATAACTGGGCTAAACAATAGTCATTCAACAGTTACAGCGAGTGTTACCCTGTTCTTGCCCTGTGGTTGGCAATTTGTAGTCTCTATTTAGGTCTGTCTGACTTCCACGAGATACAAGTTAGATACAAAATTATATACATTCTTCAGATGAAGATACAGTCAGACAATTCTGTATTAAGCAAAATTGCATGCATATGTTTTTTCACTTAGAGTTCCATTTTCATCTAAAATTCCCAAGTGATATTTTTAAAAAACAGCTTTATTGAGATATAATTAACATACTGCATAATTCATCCATTTAAAGTATACAATTCAGTGGCTCTTAGTATATTCACAGACTTGTGCATCCTTCACCACAATAAATTTTAGAGCATTTTCATTACCCTCAAAAGAAACTCATACTCCTTAACTTAACCATTATCCCCCTTGTTCTCCCAGCACCCCAAGCCCTAGACAACCACTGATCTCCTCTGTGTCTATGAATTTGCCTATTCTGGGTGTTTCATACAGATGGAATCATACATGTGATCCTTTGTGTCTGGCTTATTTCACTTAGCATATGTTTTCTTTCTTTTACTTTTTTTTTTAATTGTGATTTGGGTGAAGATTTACAGAGCAAATTCACTTTCCATACAGCAGTTCACATATACTTTGTCTCATGTCATTGACCCCAGTTTACCACAATGCAACAGCTTCCCTCCCACTTCCTCCCCATAGTTACCTCTTCCCAGTGTCCATCCCTCCATGCACTCCTGCCCCCTGAGCTGTCTCCCTGTGCATAGGCAGCCCTTCTTTCTCCCATCACTTAGCATGTGTTCATGGTTCATCCATGTTATAGCATGTATTAGCACTCCGTTTTTATGACTGAATAATACTCCATTCCATTCATCAGTTGATGAACATTTGGATCTTTTCTACTTTTAGCTATTATGAATAATGCTGCTCTGAACATTTGTATACAAGTTTTTGTGTGGACATATTTTTTTTATTTCTCTTTGGTGTAAACCGAGGACAGGAATTGCTGGATTATTATGGTAATTCTATGCTTGACCATCCGAGGGACTGCCACACTGTTTGCGAGCTTTCAGTGCCACTCCCAGGTATATACTCAAAAGACTTGAAGGCAGAGACTCAAACAGAGCCTTGTGTGCCAGTGTTCATTGCAGCACTATTCACAATAGCCAAAAGGTGAAATAAGTGAGTAAGTTAAATGAGTCAGGTACTACACAACACACGAGGAGGGGAACAGCAGCATTAAGCCAGTTAACTGGGCTATCCCGTGAAACCGTGACCCTAAACCTCCAAACCAAGAAACCACCTCCTGTGAGGTGTTTGGTTGTACATAAGCAGCTTCAGCAGCTACTCTGTCTCTCTCTCTTTTTTTTTTTTTTTGCCATTGTTGTAACTCTATCTGTCACACAGCTTTTGCCAGTTCAACCTTTTATAGGTGTACAACTTACTGACAGCAGTGACATTATTCAGCTGTGCCACCATACTTTTAATCACTGTGATTTTTCCATCACTGTAAAAGGAAACTCAGTATTCCATAAGCAATAACCCCCTTAGTCCCCTCCCTCCGCTCTCCTGACGACTCCTAATAAACTTTCATCTCCATACATTTGCCCGTATTTGTGCTTGACTTATTTCACGTAGCATGATGTTTTCAAGCTTCATCTATATCACAGCATGTATCAACATTTTATTTCTCTTACTGGTGAAGTCATGTTCCTTTGTATGTACGTACCACATTTTGTTTATCTGTTCATCCACTGACGGGCATTTAGGTTGTTTCCACCTTTTGGCTATTGTGAATAGTGCTGCAGTGAACATTGGTGTACAGGTCTCTGTTGGAGTCTCTGGTTTCAAGTTTTGAGTGTATACCTAGGAGTGGAATTGCTGGGTCACACACTAGCCACTCCTTGGAAGGAAGATTGGGCAACCTACTTCTGTAGAGATACTGCCTCAGAAACCCAAGGAGGGGTCGCTATGAGTTGGGATTGACTCGATGGCAGTAAGGTTTTTTTTTTTTTTTTTTGCAAAGTAGTTCTATTTTTAGTTTTTCAAGGAACCACCACACTGTTTTGCATAATGGTTGTACCATTTTGCCTTCCCAGCAGCAGTGGATAAGGATTTCAATTTCTACACATCCTTGCCAACATTTATTGTTGTTGCTGTTATTTTAAATCATAGACATCCTGTTGTTGTTGTTGTTATGTGCCGTCGAGTCAGCCCTGACTCATAGCAACCCCTCCTTGGGTTTCCGAGGCAGTATCACTAGGGAAGTAGGATTGCCCAACCTTCCTTCCGAGGAATGGTTCAAACCCACCAGCCTTCTGGTTAGCAGTCAAGTGCCTTAGGCACTAAGCTACCAGAGCTCCTCATTCACAGGATAGCACACTCCATACTCAGTTTGGTTGAAGAGAGTTAAGGGAAGAACTTTGTCAAATCTGTCTGGTTTGCAGACTTTTGCTGACTAGAATAGATAACTATTGTTCATTTGACATATTCCTCAAGAATAAAGAGCTCTTTCTCCCCATTAATCCCAGTCAAAGAGCCTCTCAGACCTTCGCAGGCACTGGCTTTGAATTGGGAGTTCTGAATCTTGGGGGGGCGGTATCAGGAAAGTGGCAGCTGAGTGGCGGCCGGGAGGTAGGTGGAGGTGGCTGCGGAGAGCTGCGTCACCTCACTCAGCCATGAGGCGTACCTTGAGCGGAACTGCTCGTGTCACACCCAGCAAGCACTGATCAGTTATGCCACCCAGGGGCTTCATTCATTCTGTAGGCATTTGCCAAATCCCTGTTTCATGCAAGATTCCAGAAATGAGGCAGGGGTTAGGGTATGGGGAAGGGGAAGACAGTTGTCAGTTTTGAAAGTGAATCAATGAGGCTTAGTGTTCAAGGAACCGAATATAGTGAGTGACTTGTGGGAGTCCCCAGCAAGTAGAACTGCTTAAAGAACAAACAAGGCTTTGCGACAACTTCTCTGAGCACCTCCTGACCACTCTCCCCTGCCTGGAGCTCCACTGGTCATATGTATCACCCTTCTCTCTGTTCCCGGACTGTACTATGCTTGATCCTGACTTAGGGATTTCACATGTGCTCTTTTTATGCCTGGAAATCTCTTCTTGATTTTCACAGCATAGGTTCCTTCTTGACAATAGGTCAGATGTTACCTCCTCAGAGTACCTTCCCCCAAACTCCCATCACACTCTAGTTCATTAACCTTTTTAATTCCCTTTAAGCACTCATCATTCTGTAATCAGCTTATTAGTTTTTCTGTGTTCATTGCCCATCGCTCCCATTCACATCAGAGAGGAAGCACCTCAGGGGACGATATCTTGTTTAGCTTGTTCATCTTGCTCTTTGCAAAGCCTAGAAGGATGTCTGACACAAGGCAGGCATTCAATAAATATTGTTGAATTAATTTGTATGCAGAGAAACAAACTGGAAAATAGGAGACCCATCACAAACTCCATGGAGGAGCAATAAGAAACTAATTGGGAATAATTGGATTCTTCCTTTTTTGGTCAAAATACCATTTGAAATAGTTAAGAATGGTAATGGTGATAGTCAAGAGTGTTAAGTACCATTCTCAACACTGAACTAAGTGCTTTACTCACATTAACTCATTCAATCCTCAAAACAACCCTGTGAGCCATGTGCATCCATCCCCATTTGGCAGATGGAGAAGCTGAGACACAGAGACATGGCCCAAAGTCATAGTAAGTGAAGGGACAGGGACTTGAGCCCTAATGATTTGGCTCTAAAACCTATTCGAATCATTTGGCTTTATTATGTCAAGTTGGTCTTACCAGTGTAACAGAGAAAAGGGCATCAGGTTTAACTTCAGAGAAGACAGTATAGTATACAGAGTGGAACATTTGAACGGGGAGCTCACAGACCAGTTTCTGCTCCTTCTGGAGTGACCAGTTAGTGATTTTGCCAACCATACATGGCTGTATTCTGCAGGAAGGTATTCAATCCCAAAATCAGAGACCTGGACCATGGCCTCACATGATCTCTAAAGTTCTTTCTAAGTCTAACAGTCCCCTACTTACAATGGGGTTCTACTCTGACAATTCTGGTAAGTTGGTTCTGGTGTAAGGTATAATACCACCACCACCACCACCACTCTTTTTTTTTTTTAAGTTTTCATAATTATTGCCCTTTGTTATCAGTATCTTTATAAATCCAATCTTTGTCTTTTGGAGTTGGGAACATTACATATAAACTTATGGATATTTTAATACATACATACAAGAAATACATGAAAAGCCACAAATCATTAAAAAAAAAAAAAATAGCTGACAGTTGTTAAGTGCTATTTGTTCTAACTTGAAGTATGTCATAAGTTGGGAATTACCTATATAAGAGTTCTTAAGCCACTGCAGTGTAGTAAATTACGTATTGTGGCTTTTCTAGCCATAAGTCTTTGTAAACTCCATGGTGGTGTTTGCAGTGAGCCAATGAATAGCTCCCGATTGTTAAAGTTATCCACCTGGGCTATTTCTGTTGGGAGCAACACGAAGCAACTTTCTGGGCAGTTCACTTGCTCTCAGGTGTATAGAATTCTGATGTTGGGATTGGTTAGTTTGGTCACTCTGCAAGGCTCAAAAGGAGCCCTCCTAGAGGCAGAAGAAACCTCTCACTGCCAGCTGGGAGACACGAGAGACATGCACTGCTGAGAGAGAGACTGACACATACACTGCTGGAGAGAGACACTGAGAGACACGCACTGCTGGGAGAGAGACTGAGAGAGACTGTTGGCTGAGAGAGACTGAGCGTGTTCTTAAACTTGAATTGTAGCCTGTTACTTCCCTAATAAACCCCATAATCTGTGAGTTCTGTGTGGCCACTGCAGCAAATTATCAAACCCAGTAGAGAGGTGGTGGGTGCTGTGGGAGGAATGATTGGTGTCAGAGTTGGTGAAAGGGCTGGAGGGAAGTGCCATGTCTGGCCTCACAGGGATAGGCCTTGGGCTACTGATGGTGATTCTTTCTTCCTCTTATGGGGTTAGAGGAGGTCAGAAGACGCAGCCTCCCTGCCCTTTTGTCAGCCACAAAGATGTAGAATCATTGAAAGTTACTTCACCTCCTTAAGCCTCAGGATCAAAATATTTTACTAACTCTGTGTTAGTGTTTATACTTACAGTAAAGTCCTCAGTAAATTTAAGTAAGTAGACAAGCAGAGGACAAACTGAATTACAAAAGATTTGTAATACATTTTTATTATTTTCTGACACCTATAATAGCTTAACTATTCCAAGTAGAGGTTAAATGTTTGTCTTATTACTGTTAAAAGATGTTGGCATAAATTATTGTATGTCCATATTATGGACTCCTGTCTCCTTTCTAAGCAGGCTGTAGATCTGTATGAAACGATACATGAGTTTGTCTGTCATGCACTGTGTGATTGTAAAGCAGTATGTATAATAGCCCAGCCAAGGAACCATAAGTACATGTCCATGCATCACCACACATGCTTGCATGTACATAGAAGACCTGAAAGTGTACACACTAAACTGTTAGTGGTTGTTTTCCCTCTGAGTAGTGGTAGGGCAATTTCACTTCATAGTTATACATCTCTCCATTGTTTGAGATTTTTCAACATAAATACATTATTTTTTTAAAAAGGCAAAATAAACTAAAGTGTTGTATAATTTGGTTGTCAATCGCTTATATAAAAAACCAAAATCAGACTCACTGCTATCGAGTCGATTCCAACACCTAGTGATCTCCATTGGGTTTCCAAAGCTGTAAATCTCTACTGAAGCAGACTGCTCTGTTTTTCTTCTGCAGAGCAGCTGGTGGTTTTAAACCAGTGACCTTTTGGTTAGCAGCCAAATGCCTTAACCACTGTACCACCAGAGCTCCTTAGATGATGTATAAGTGGGTATTACTAAGGGGAGGATCTTGAGAGTACTTGGAATTTAATAATGTTAGGCTTGTTCACAAGTATTTTAACCATTTCCTACCATCTTGTATAGCATTAACTTACTGCACTTGTGGAGATGTAGTTTAGCAAGAGTAATCTTTAGATTTGCTTGCCATCTTTAGATATCTGAAGTGCTGTCAGGAAGGAGAAGCCTTGGTAGCACAGTGGTTAAAACACTCGGTTCCTAACCAAAAGGTTGATGATTCAAACCCACCAGTCACTCCATGGGAGAAAGATGTGGCTTCCATAAAGATTTGCAGTCTTGGAAACCCTGTGGAGCAGTTCTACTCTGTCCTATAGGGTCGCTATGAGTACAGCAAGGGGTTTGGTGTTTGGTTGGGTCATGGGAAGAGGAAGGGGCTTCAGAGCAGAATGGGCAGCAGCAGGTGGAATGTGCAGGGGCAGATTCTGCACAGTATGCTCCGGCACACAGTGCAGCTGTCGTCCTGGGATCTGGTATTGTTGCCATGTGAAAGTCCTCTTGATCTCTATGTATTTAATTTGTTTCTGCTTCTTTATTAAACTTTTTAGTGGCATTTTGCCTAAGGCATTTGACTGCTAACCAGAAGGCTAGCGGTTCAAACCCACCAGCCACTCCTTGGGAGGAAGGTTGAGCAATCTACTTCCGTAGTGATACTGCCTCGGAAACCCAAGGAGGGTTCGCTGTGAGTCAGCTCCAACTTGACAGCAGTGAGTTTTGTTTTTTTGGTTAATAGCTGTTCAGTTGATGCCTTTGATTTCTGCAAGTAAATATTCTTTCCAGTATTATACCTCATTTTCTTGTCTAAGTGAATTTTCAGAATAATAACAGTTTTAAATATAGTCTGTGTTTGTGTTGTGGTGTTAGGTGTCTTTCACTTCCTGTGAGTCTCCCATTTGTGGTTTGGCCCTAACACATCTCCTCCCAGATGGTCCACCGTCGTGCTCCGTCCCCTCAGCAGAGGATAAGGATTTGTGTTTAATTGTATATTTATATTTAGGATTTATATACATAGGTGCTAGAGTACCACTCTGTGTATTTAAATGTTGATTGTGGGCCAGAGAAATTTTTGTTAAACCACCCATACAATTTGCTATCTATTTTTTTTTGTGTGATTATTGTATTTTGTTTGACTACACTTAAAAAAATGTATTTCCTTTTTAAGTGGATTTTTACATTATGTTACTTTTTTTTACATTATTCTTTATATTATGGTAGAAAGTGTGATGTTCCCTAACTTTCTTAATTTCCTCATCTGTATGAATAACATATAGGCAGTGGCTGTGTTATGAATGTCTGACGTATGTACAACCCATAGTTACAGACCAATCCGCATAAAGGCTATTATTTTCAAAATTTAAGGTTCGTAATAACAAATGGATGCTCTTTGAGACACATATCAAAACTTTATTCTTATTATTGCATTATTATTGTTGTTATGTGCCGTTAAGTCATCTCCGACTCATAGCGGCGTCAAAGATGTTTTAGTGTGTCTGGAAGTGTTTCTTTAATTTTTTATATGCATAAAAAGGTATATGCAGCTATATACAAACCAGACTCACTGCCACCGGGTCGATTCTGACCCATAGCGATGCCCATTGAGTTTCCAAGGCAGTAAATCTTTATGGAAGTAGATTGCCCCATCTTCTTTCCACGGAGTGGCTGGCAAGTTTGAACCACCAACCTTCTGGTTAGCAGTCAAATGCCTTAGGCATTGCACCCCAGAGCTCCTTTATGTAACCATATGCTAAGACAATATTTGACTAACTGATGCTAGATATGAACTGTACCTAACTGTTCAGACTTTCATACAAATTTAGAGACAGATGTGGGAGCGGAACTCGTTCCTAATCTGAGGACTGCCTGCACTTTTATGGTGACATCACAGTAAATACCATGGGTACCCAACACCGCAGTAGACATTTTTTAAATTATTTATTTATTTTGCTGTTGAGAATATAGACAGCAATTGTTTATACACCAGTTCCACAGCTTCTACATGTACAGTTCAGTGGCATTGATTGTACTCAAGTTGTGTAACCATTCCCACCCTCCATCTCAGAGTTGTTCCTCTCCCATTAACATAAAGTCTCTGTCTCCTAAGGTTCCTATCTGGTTTTCAAGTTGCTGTTGTCAGTTTGATCCCATGTATGTAATTCCTAAAGGCTTTTTATCTTTGCAACAGTCCGTTGAGGTACTGTGAAACCTGTGAGAGCCGGAAGTTGACAAGACTGCCTTGTTTTTCTAGGTCTCGAAAATTTTCTGCCTTTTACAGGGTGCAGTCTTACCACTTTCCTTTGGTCATGCAGCCGGTAAATGCCTGACTTTGTCTAAGGCATTTGACTGCTAGCCAGAAGGCTGGCAGTTCAAACTCACCAGCCACTCCTTGGAAGGAAGATTGGGCAATCTATTTCCGTAGAGATACCGCCTCGGAAACCCAAGGAGGGATCACTGTGAGTCAGATCTGACTCGATAGCAATGAGGTTTTTTTTTTTTTTTTTTTTTGTAATTTTAGAGCTTTCATTGGCATCTTAACCATAAGTATTTGGGGTGATCCTTACCTGAGTAACTAGCTTTAATACAGTTATACCACACTGTTTTAGATGACTTCCACTATTGAGGTGAAACTCTGGAATTTCCCTCCACTTTGGATTGGTAAAAGAGTTTAACCCAATAGAACCAAACTCACTGCCATTGTGTAGATTCTGACTTCTAGTAACCCTGAAGGACAGAGTAGAACTGCCATACAGGGTTTCCAAGGCTATAAATCTTTATAGAAGCAGACTGCCACATCTTTCTTCCACAGAGTGACTAGTGGGTTTGAACTGCCAACTTTTTTTTTATTAATTGCCAACCTTATGGTTAACATCTGACTACTTAACCACTGTGCCACCAGGGCTCCTCATTCTGAGTTTAGATCCCCTTAAATCTCCAGCAAAATGCTTTCACTTCTTTGGAGAAACCCAACTCCTGGTGCATTTATTCCAGGCAATGTGGAGCTTTGGGGTACAGAGTGTAGCGTGTTTAAATCCTGCATGGTTTTGAGCTCTTTGGCTGTACTCATATTTCTCCTGAGCTTCTGGCCTAACACACAGCAGCCATGCTGTTTCAAATGCTTCGACGTGCCCTGAACTCAGAGACACTTGTGTCACTGCAGAGGCCTTTGTGAGCTCCAAGACTGGAAGGGCTTCAGGCCTTGAGTGCTCCCTGCAGCTGTCCTACAGCCTAAGTTTTGGGACAATAGTTGGTATATTGGCTGCATCTGAAGATGTCTCAGATAATTTTACATCACCTGGTGTTTTCTCAGGACCTTGGTAAGGATTTATTGAGTTCAGGAGTCCCCTAGGAGTTTGAAATTACATAGAGGTTGTAGTTGAGAAGGAATCTACTTTCTTAGACATTTGGCCATCTGAGAAGCAGGGTCCACTGAGGCATGGTCCTTGGCCATTATGGAGAAAATGTTGCTGCCTCTGGTCTTTTGAACACAACTTCATAGAGTAGGTGGGTGATAGGGCAGGCATTTTGGCTATAGGTGTTTATGGTCTAGTGTGTAGAAATTAGACCCACTGGGTAAGACCAGCCTCAGAAGGCCTATTGTTTGTTTCCACATAGAGAAGATTTACAAGCGAAATGAAGTGTGATTGCTAGGGGTTGTTTGTGAGGAAGTAGCCCAAGCTGTTGTTGTTATGTGCCGTCGAGTACAACAGAATGAAACACTGCCCAGTCCTGTGCCAGTCTACTATACCAATCCCTACTGTACCTGAGCCCATCACTGCAGCCACCATGTCAATCCATCTTGTTGAGGGCCTTCCCCTCTTTCGTTGACCCTCCACGTTACCAAGCATGACATC
>NW_006921710.1:6610428-6615617 GCF_000298275.1 Orycteropus afer afer | reverse complement strand
CTGGGTCTTTGCACATTTCATTATAATAATTGACTTTGTCTTCTTGAGCTGCTCTTTGAAATCTTCTGTTCAGCTCTTTTATCTTGTCATTTCTTCTATTTGCTTTAGCTACTCTCCATTCAAGGGCAAGTTTCAGAGTCTCTTCTGACATCTGCTTTGGTCTTTTCTTCCTTTCCTGTCTTTTAAATGACCTTTTGCTTTCTTGATGGATGATGTTCTTGATGTCATCCCACAATTCCTCTGGTTTTTGGTCATTATGTTCAGTGCTTCAAATCTATTCTTTAGATGGTCTTAAATTCAGGAGGGATATAATCAAGGTCATATTTTGGCTCTCGTGGGCTTCTTTTAATTGTCTTCAACTTCACCTTGAACTTGCATATGAGCAGTTGATGATCTGTTTCAGAGTCAGCTCCTGGTCTTGTTTTGGCTGAAGATATTGAGCTTCTCCATCACCTCTTGCCACAGATGTAGTCAATTTGGTTCCTGTGTACTCCATCTGGTGAAGTCCACTTGTATAGATAGCCATCTGTTTGTGTTGTTGAAAAAGAATATTTGCAATGAATAAGTCGTTGGTCTTGCAAAGTTGTATCGTGTGATCTCCAGCATCATTTCTATCACCAAGGCCATGTTTTCCAACTACCGGTGATTCTTTTTTGCTTCCAACTTTTGCATTCCAGTCACCAGTGATAATTAACACATCTTGATTGCATGTTCGGTCAATTTCAGACTGCAGAAGTTGGTAAAAATCTTCAATTTCTTCATCTTTGGCTTTGTGGTTGGTGCATATAATTGAATAATAGTAGTATTAACTGATCTTCTTTGGGTTTCCAAGGTGGTATCACTATGGAAGTAGATTGCCCAATCTTCCTTCCAAGGAGTAGCTAGTGGGTTTGAACCGCCAGCCTTCTGGTTAGCAGTCAAATGCTTTAGGCACTGTGCCACCGGAGCTCCCAGTCTTCCTTGTAGGTGTATGAATTATCCTATCACTGACAGCATTGTGCTTCAGGATAGATCTTGATACATTCTTTATGATGACGAATGCCACGTCATTCTTCTTCAATTTGTCATTTCTGGCATAGTAGATCATATGGTTGTCTGATTCAAAATGTCCAAAACCATCCATTTCAGCTCACTATGCCTAGGATATTGATCTTTATGTGTTCCATTTCATGCTTGACAACTTCCAATTTTCCTAGATTCATACTGTGTACATTCCATGTTCAGATTATTAATGGATGTTTGCAGCTATTTCTTCTCATCTTGAGGCATGCCACATCAGCAAACGGGGGTCCTGAAAGCTTTTACATCATTAAAGTCCACATCATTAAAGTCGGCTCTACTCTGAGGAGGTGGCTCTTCTCCAGTCGTATTTTGAGTACCTTCCCACCTGAGTGGCTCATCTTCTGATATGATATTGCACAATGTTTCAGGGCTATTCATAAAGTTTTCCAGTAATATATCAGACAGTATTTCACTGCTATTCGTAAGGTTTTCACAGGTCAATTCTTTGAGAAGTAGATGGTCTCTTCCTTCTTCCAAATCTGTCTTAGTCTGGAGGATCTGCTGAATGCTGTCCACCATGGGTGACCCCACTGGCATTTGAAACACCAGCGGCATAGCCTACAGCCTCACAGCAACACTCAAGCCACCGCACTAGGACAAATTGACAGGGAAGTTTGTCTCCCCTAGTTGTTCTAAACTGCTGTGCTCATTTCCTGGTCACCTCCCTCCCACTCACTTGCCCGGCCTGCCCCTGGGGCAAACACCTGCCTTCTTCTGGTCCCAGGCTGGCTTATCGCCCAGGCTACTTGATTCTTAATGCTAAAATGGGCTGTAATCCTTGTTTCCGTTTCAGTATTGGATTAAGAAAATGTAGGGCAGGATTAGAATTGGCTATTAATAATACCCAGGACAAATATATGCCCTGAGAATTTCAAAAGGATTGAGTCTGCAGCAGTTACTCCCAGTTGTTCTTTTTCCCCCCTTAATAGATTTATTTTTAGAGACATTTTAGATTTTATAAAAATGTCATAGTGGCTTCAGAGAGGCTGTAACTTCCCAAAAGGGTAGAATCAAGATCAACAGCCCAAGGCTGATTCCTATGAGGTGGAGGTCAGATGTGCCTCCTGTCTCCATTTTATTTTTGCTTTTTGTTTTTAAAACCAATTCTGACACAGTCATCCCTCCCCAGCACTGTCTACTTCTCTGTTTGGTTTAATAATTCATTGCAATGGCCACACAGAACTTGTAAACCACACTCACAGTTATGGGGTTTAGTAGGGAAGTTACAGGTTGTAATTCAACATCTGGAACATCTCAGGATATAATTCTTTGGTCAGGATATGTTCTCGGCTATGCCCACAGGCAGGCCTTTCTTCTGGCTCTTGACTCTGCAAGTCTAGAAACAGTCCCAGGATCAGCAGACAACATGGCAGATCACTGAGATAAAGACTCAGCCAAATGCAGCATCCAGATGTGCCAAAAGCTCAGAGACCTTTCTCAACGCTTCTCCTTATGTATTGGCAGCAGACCACATCCCCAAAGCAGGTACTCTGCTGTTCCAGTAGATTCCGCCATGGAGCTGATTACCAGTCTTATCATAGGGAATACTACATCCAGCTGCCCACTTACTCTACCAGGCCCAGTCAAGTTTACACATAACCATAACTATCACACTGGGTCTAGAAGGTTCCCAGCACAGAGACCCTGGTTCCAAACAATATACTCTACTCCCAGCTGTTCTTGTTAGTAGTGAGATTTCCCCTCTCCTTTTAGAATTAGCTCCCTTTGAGCCTAGCAGGATGGCAAAACTGACCAATCCTCTTGTTAGGGATCCATATACTTTATTTGCATAGTCCCACCCCAAGAGGGTGATTTTTCATTGAAATTGGCACGATTATGGATGTCTTCCAGTTGGTTGGGCAGGTAGCTGTCTTCCAGATTTCTTGACACAAACAAGCAAATGCTTCCAGCATTGCATCCATTTATTGAAACATCTCAATTGGTATTCCGTCAGTTCCTGGATCCTTATAATTCACCAGTGACGTCAGTACAGCATGGACTTTTTTCTTTAATAGTGATCATATATGCTGCCTCCTGAAATGGTTGAATGTCAGCCAGTTCTTTTTGGTAGAGGGACTGTGTATTTCTTCCATCTTCTTTTGATGCTTCCTGTATCATTCAATATTTTGCCCATGAACCAAAAAAACCCAAACCCACTGCCATCCACTCAATTCTGACTCAGTGACCCTATAAGACAGAGTCGAACTGCCCTGCAGGGTTTCCAAGGCTATAAATCTTTACAGAAGCAGACCACCTCATCTTTTTCCCCACAGTGTGGCTGGTGAGTTTAAACTGCTGATCTTTTGATTATCAGTCCAATGCTTTAACCACACTGCCACCAGAACTCCTAGTTTTGTCCATAGAATCCTTTAATATTGGAACTTGAGGTTGAATCTTTTCTTCAGTTTTTTTCAGCTTGAGAAATGCCAAGCATGGTCTTCCATTTTCATTTTCTAACCCCAGGTTTTTGCGCATTTCATTATAATACTTTATCTTCTTGAGCCGCCCTTTGAAATCTGTTCAGCTTTTTCATATCTTCATTTCTTCCATTCATTTTAGTTACTCTCCATTCAAGAACAAGTTTCAGAGTCTCTTCTGACATCCGTTTTTTCTTCCTTTCCTGTCTTGACGACCTTTTGCTTTCTTTGTGTATGATGTCATCCCAGAACTTGTCCGGTCTTTGGTGATGGTTGTTGAGTGCATCAAACCTATTTTTCAGACGGTCTCTAAATTCAGATATTATATACTAAAGGTAGTATTTTGGCCCTTGTTGACTTGTTTTCATTTTCTTCAGCTTCAACTTGAACTTGCATATGAGTAATTGATGGTCTGTTCCACAGTCGGCCCCTGGCCTAGTTCTGACTGATGATATTGAGCTTCTCCATCATCTCTTCCCACAGATATAGTCAATTTGTTTCCTGTTTATTCCATCTGGCGAGATCTATGTGTATAGTCACTTTTCACGTTGTTGAAAAAACGTATTTACAATGAGTAAGTTGTTAGTCTTGCGAAATTCTGTCATGTGATCTCTGGTGTCATTTCTGTCATGAAAGCCATATTTTCCATCCTTATTAGTAGTAATACCATAAGTTCAAATAAAGACAATGAGGTGGATAATTTTCTAGTTTCTTATTAGCAAAGATTAAAATAAACAAGCCTCAAAGTATTATTTTATTAGTTATTATGTTAAGTTGGACAGTCACACGCAGTTCTGGTAAAGATGTCCTTTTGGAAAAATAATTTAGCAGAGAATTGATCAAAAAAACCCAATTTGTACTTTTTTACCCTTTGAGTCAGTACCCAGAAGGCTCTCCTAAGAGAATAATTTGTGCAAATAAAAGCCCTGGGCATGAACATTATTTTTAGAGCGTTTCCCTATAACAAAAAATAGTGCATGCTCGCTGCAGAACATCTGGGAGGACACGTAGTTAGCCGCCACAGAGTCAGCCCCCAGCTGTTGGCAACCTCATGCACAACAGAGTGAAGCCTTGCCTGGCTGTGCACCCTAGGACAGCACAGATTGGCAATTGAAGATCACTCAGCTCTCTCACACAAAGATAACACTTCCCGTCTTCCTTTCCTCCTTCCTTTTTTTCTAATAATATTTCATTGTGTTTTTGGTGAAACAAAGATAACATTTTTGTATGAGTTTTTCTAATTTTTCCTCCACATATATACTTTAAAATGTAGTTTGGGCGTGCCTTTTTTCTCCTCTTAGCCATTTATTTTGAAGAATTTCTCACCTTGTACTAACCTTGGAAAACCCCCATCTTAATTGAATGATTGAACTGAATATATATATTTTTTTTTTTCTGTATTGTTTCTAATGGTGACATAGTATCCACTGTACAGATGTAACCTAATTGACCTAACCAATGTCCTGTAATGGGATATATTTGTTTCCAGTTCTTCACCACAACTGAAACAGTGGAAATAATCTAAATGGCTATTTGGAAAATAGTTCACTGAACTATGCACTATTATGCAGGCATTAAAAGTCCTGTTGTTGTTGTTATGTGCCGCCGAGTTGGACCCAACTCATAGCGACCCTTTCTTGGGTTTCCAAGGCAGTATCACTATGGAAGTAGATTGCCCCATCTTCCTTCCAAGGAGTGGCTGGTGAGTTT
>NW_006921710.1:6559996-6607583 GCF_000298275.1 Orycteropus afer afer | reverse complement strand
TGGTGATAGCGGGCATCCTTGTATGACCTAAATTTTTGAAAAACTCTTGCTGACAACAGCACTGGCCTCTGAGTCCCTAACAGGCCTGTGTGTTACTTGGGTTTAGAAAGAATGGAAGGAGTGATGTTTCCTCTGAATCCTCCACAGCTGGTTAGACTTGTATGTGGTTGCAGTGTTAGAGACACGGGGGTTTACTGAAGTGATGCTCCTTGGATGAGAGCATTCCACAGATGTGGTCAGGGATTGGGAAGACATCACAACCACCCTTCACACCTGTCTTTGGAGCCTGAGGAGGGTTCATGTGGTGTGAGGCATTTCACAGCCCTTACTCACTTAAGGCGGTGGTTCTCAAACTTGAGACCCTTTCAGGCAGTCCAAGGGATCATAATTGTCTCCTTAATAAAACTTTTTTCACTCTTATTCTCTCATGAGTGCAGTGTGGAGTTTTCCAAATGCTATATGAGGTATGATATTACAACAGATTGAATGCAGAAGCAGATATGAGAATCCAGCTGTCTTCTAGGAAACCAGACTCAAGGAAGTTGCAAAAAACGTAAAACAGTGTACATATTCTCACTAAATTTTTTTTTATTGTGGAAAAGATAGTTACTTTTTATTAAAAGTATTTATGTTAGTATGTAGTGAGTTGATTATTTAAATAAATTGATACATATTTAAAGTTCTCAGATTAATTTCTAATATGGTAAATATCAGTAGATATTTACCAATGTAAACAAAAACTCTATGGGATCCTCAATGTTTAACAGTATAAAGAAACCAAGAAGTTTGTGAATCACTGAATTAAAGGAACAGAAGAAGAGCCAGCTTCATGAAGTAGACCAGGCTCAGTAAACAAATTGGTTGAATTGCATAACCCAGGAGAACACGTGGGGGAAAATAACCTCCAATAGGCAGGTGTTAGAAATCCTTGAAGTGATATTAAATATCTTTCTTTCCTCTCACCTCTCTCTCTTTTCCTTCATTTTTAGAGATCATGCATGATGTGATAAAGAAGGTAAAGAAGAAGGGGGAGTGGAAGGTAGGTAGAAGAGTACAATTAACGGCCTTAAAGGTGAATTCACGGAGAAAGTAAGAACGGAGGTACATTTGGGGAGCGATGGCTAGGCGGGGAACGAGGGCTTCTGTGTCCGGAGTCCAAGCAAGCTTCCGCATTGGAGGAAGGTAACCTGCTTTGCCTCTCGTTTGATATAATCCTGGTTAAGAAGCCTCTTGGTCATAAAGCTTACCTTTGAGATCACCTGGTTGGGTAGTTTAGCAATAGCACTCCTTGAGTCAAACAAAATCTCACCTGGAACCTGTTATATAAAGAAGGTGAACTTACTCTGCTTGTGTTGTGGGAAAAGGAGGAGACCCTTCTTGCTCCTTCAGTGGCCCTAAAATGCCTCCATGGTGCTCACTCCTCAGTTGGAAAAGCCCTGATCTGGTCTGTCCCCAGCTGCCTGTAACTACTTAAAACAAAGAAGTAAGCGTGTTTATTTCTATAACATTGAGAGCAATCCTGGAAATGATAATGTACATGCAACAAGTATTTTAAGCCAATCAGATTGATTATGGCCTGGTTCCTAGAGTAGGGAATGCAGGAGTCAGGCAGACTATGATGACAGCGCTTTCAGGGCCACTTGTTTGTCTGGAGCCGTGTGGGGCTGGTCATTGTCCTGGCAGGAGAGTAAGTAGTTTGACTTGAGCTTCTGTGAGCGTCGAAGGGTTTATTCTAACCATGCTGTCGCCTAAGTTTCCCTGCAGTTGAGAACCCCTGCCCCCATTTTCCTGGGACAGCAGGATTTTGAAGCCTCACCCCCAGCCTTGTGAGCGTTACATTTTAACCAGCACATCCATCCTCACCACCCAGAAGGAGAGGCCATCTGGTGGGAATTCTTTATGTAGTTCTTTCTCTCTCACTGTTCTCATCAGTGATGGATTTGTAGACATTTGAATTTTAAACTAATCTTGAGAAAATAATCTCCTAAAGCGAAAGCTAATTGCCTCTTGTACTGAAGCAGAAAGCTTTCTGGCCCACACTGTGACCTGATGTGTATAACTCCTGTTGCCGCCTCCTTGCTGCTATCATGAAAGAGGGAGAAAACAGTCCTGTTGCAACTGCTGGCTTATTCTCTCCACTGTGAGCTGAGTGAAGGTAGGAGGGACTAGCTGAGGAACTGCAGACATGAAGTATTCACAGTAGGACTGGAATGCTCTTGTTTTTCCTATCTGGACTGAGAGAGACGATTGCACGTTCTGGTGAAGGTACGTGTTCTAATGAAGGTTGCACAAGTCCTCACGTTCTATACCTCATGTGGAGGCAACAGTGTTCATTCTCCCTTTAAAAAAAAAAAAGCTCATGCCCTAAAAAATACCCACCAATATGGTTCATGCAACCACACTGAAGCATTCAGCCATTCATTAGGTGCTGGTGTTATAAATTATGTTTTTCCTTTCTACTTTTGCATTTTTATGGGTAATTGTTTCCTTAGAAACTGTAATTTTTTAAGTTTATACAAGTAAGTCAATGAGAGTAAATTCTGACTCCTAGAAGGTTAGGTTTGGATGTAGGAAGCAAAAACTAGCTTGTATTTCAGCAGACTTCTCGCCATGGGAGATACTGTCAGCTCCATAGTCTGCATTTCTGGGGCTCTTTTTGAAGTCTCAGAAGAGTGGGTAAGCTGAGGAGAGAATGTATAGCAGGAGCCATACAGCCTATAAGCAGGTCTCTTTCCTTCCAGGTGTTGGTGGTTGATCAGCTAAGCATGAGGATGCTATCCTCCTGCTGTAAGATGACGGACATCATGACCGAGGGGATAACAAGTGAGCAGTGTTCTCTGTGTTCCAGTAATTCATGACTTCTCTTTATGGAGTGCTCTCCTCGTTAGAGTACTTAGCTGTTCATTATCATCTCTTTGCCTTTAGATTCTTTCAGCACCCTGTGTAAGCTCTTTGAGAGAGACTAAGGCTATCTTGTTCATCACTGAATCTCTGTTACCTAAGATAGTGCTGCTATTGTTGTTGTTATGTGCCATCGAGTCGGCTCTGACTCATAGTAACCCCTCCTTGGGTTTCCGAGGCGGTATCATTACAGAAGTAGGCTGCCCAGCCTTCCTTCCAAGGACTGGCTGATGGGTTTAAACCACCAGCCTTCTGGTTCGCAGTCAAATGCCTTACGCACTATGCTACCAGAGCTCCTAAGACAGTGCTAGATGCTCATAAAATATTTGCTCAAGAAATGCATTTAAACTGAATGTTGAATCAGTAAGAAAAAGGCAGACCACCCAAGAGAAAATGTGGGCAAAAGGCTAGAACAGACATTTAACAAGGGAACAAATCCAGTGCCAATAAATATATGAAAAATGTCCACTCTCAGGGAGATGCAAGTTGAAACCAGAATGAGATACCACTCTATATTCATCAGATTTGAATATTTACTCTGATAATGCCAAATGAGGGAGCTCTCATGAGGGTGCCTAGGGCATTTGACTGCTAACCAGAAGGCTGGCGGTTCAAACCCACCAGCCACTCCTCGGAAGGAAGACTGGGCAATCTATTTCTGTAGAGATATTGCCTCAGAAACCCAAGGAGGGGTCGCTGTGAGTCAAATTGACTTGACGGCAGTCAGTTTAGGGCTTTTTTTTTAATGCCAAGTGATAGTGAGGATGTGGGACAATGGGAATTCTTATCTGATACAGTGTCAGTACAGCCATTTTGAAAGACACTTGGCAGCATCTGATAAAGTTGAAGGTATTCACGTCCTATGAGCCATCAAGCCTGCAGTCGGATGTGCGTCCTAGAGAACCTCAGACACATGTACCCAGGAAACCTGTGCAGGAATATTCACAGAGCATGTTCATAGCCTCAAATTGGAAGCAGCCAAAATGACCCATCAAGAGTAGAGCAGTTAAATAAATTACGGTCACAGCAGTGAAAATGGACAAACTCTGACAACTCATGATAACATGAATGAGTCTGCTAAATATAATATGCAAAAGACAAAAGAGTGTGCCTTCATTTTAAAACGTTCAGAACATTTAAAGTTCAAAACCAGGCAGAACTACACTATGTCATTTTGGAATGCAGATACAGGTGGTAAAGAATGTGATCCAGTCAGGACGGCTGTGGCCTCTTGCCTCTGGCCTCCGGAGGGAGGAAGGAAGGAAGGAAATTGTGATCAGGGAGGGATGGCGGGGGTGTGGGGAGGGAACTCCTGCAATGCTTGCTGGGTTCTGTTTCTGAACTGGGATGGTGATTATACAGATGTTTGCTTTGTAATTACTTGTATGTTAATGTTTTAGGCTCTATTTTGAATATGCCTGTCCTTTACTCTAAACTTATGTCCTTCCTATTCTTGTTAAAATGTCCTTAAATTGTGAAATTCTGGCCGTAGTATCTGGTAATTTGTTTTTAATTGATTAAACCCTACATGAAGTATGTGTATATTGTACAATCACACCTTAGATGTGATTCCTTCTTCTTTTTTTTTTTATGCCTTCATTTTTAAAACCAAATTTCCACATCCAGTTCATCTGCCACCAGAAGCATCATTCTTTCAACGGAAGTTCAAAATTTTCAGTGTGACTTCTATGTCATTCAGTGAGGCAAGTCAACTTTGAAGACAGACTTGCCCATTTTGAGGTTTCAAAGTTATTTTCATTATTAAACTTTTAAAACTATGTTTTCTCTTCAAAGCAACAAATGAACAAAAATTAAGGGAAAAAGAAAGCCAAATGGAGGTCACTAGCTTATAGCAGAGAAGCTGTAATCCTCTGCTCTGTCCTCTTCTCCCCTAACCCCCATGGTCCATCATCCCAGACACAGCCATGTCACTCTTTCTTCTGGTTGTATTTTTGCTATTTCATAAATCCTTATGCTATTATCTCCTAACTCATCAGTGTTAGACATTATCTATGGATTTCCTGTGGTAGATGAGGGCTTAGCTCTGCCCCACCACACACAGTTGCTCTTCTTTACCCCAAAGATAACCTTTAAAAGGAGCTCAGGTAGCATAGTGCCTAAGGCACTTGACTGCTAACCAGAAGGCTGGCGGTTCAAACCCACCAGCCACTCCATGGAAGGAAGATGGGGCAATCTACTTCCGTAGTGATACCGCCTTGGAAACCCAAGGAGGGGTCACTATGAGTCAGGTCTGACTCGATGTCACATAACAACAACAACAATCTTTAAAAAATGTCCTTACTTAGTAAAATAAATGTTAGTGACTCTATGTGGAATCCCCAGAACATTTTTTTAAGGCAGTATGAGAATAGCCCCTGGAGAAGGATATCATGCTTGGCAAAATAGAGGGTCAGCAAAAAAGGGGAAGACCCTCAGTGAGTTGACTTGACACAGCGGCTGCAACGATGGCCTCAAGCGTGGCAAGGCTCGTGAGGCTGGCGTGGGACCGGGCAGTGTTCCGTTCTGTTGTCCATGGGGTCCCTACGCGTTGGAACCAACTCACTGGCACCTAACAAAATTATTGGCCAGTGAAATTCAAAACTTTATAACCACTGGTAAAGTAGATGGTTGTGGGAATTGCTATTTATTTGAACATTATTCTGAGCGAAAAGCCTTTATGAGTATTACAAGGGGTACTTCTAAAGCGATGTTTTTACTTGCTTAAACCATCTGCATAGGAGCAGTGACACAGGCAGTGTGTTGCTCTCTCCACACCAGGGGACAGGGCGCAGTGTAGGTTAAGCAGCTTAAGCTTTCTCAAGTGCCAATTAAGATGATGATTATCCCCAAAGGTGTTCTTGCCAAGTGAAGTAGTAACTGGCATAACCTTAAGAGAAGCAAGCAAACCAAAAGCCCATGATTTGTTGTTTTGTTTTTATCTTTTATTGTGATTCAGATGAAAGTTTACAGAGCAAATTGGTTTTCCATTTAACAGTTCATACACGTTTTGTTTGTGACGTTGGGTGCGGTCCCCACAGTGTAACAGCTCTCTTCCCACTCCCTCTCTGTGTTTCCTGTTTCCCTTTGTCCTTCTTTCCTCTCTCTTCCTGCCTTCTGAGTTTTATCCCTGGGCAAACTCTACGTTTTAGATCTCATGTAGTTGGTTTTTCCAAGGAGTTCATACCTCCCTGTATTATTGTTCACCTTATAGACATATCTGTCATTTGGCTCAAAGTTGAGTCATGGGGGTGAGTTTGGTTCGAGGCTTGAATGGTGTCTAAGGCTCATAGTGTCAGGGGTTCTACCAGTCTCTATCAGACCAGTAAGCTTGGGTTTTTTTGTGATTTTGAGTTTTGTTCCACATTTTTCTCCCCTCTATCCAGGACCTCCTACTATGATCCCTTTCAGAGCAGTTGACAGTGGTAGCTGGTCATCATTTTTTCTTCTGGCCTCAGCGTCATGGAGGCTGGGAATCTAAGATTTACTTAACAAAATACCATATTTAATCTTGAACTATTCTGAGAAGCATTATTAATTAGAGAATGCGTTTGGAATGGCTTTGTTTGCTATTCAGAGGAAAATGATAAAACTGTCCAACTGTTGACAAATAAAACCAACCTGGAAATTCCCAATGCATTGGGTTTATTTAGAACAGGTGAGGAAGCTGAAGAAAGAGGAGAAAGAATTGTTCTTGACAGAATGGGATAGCATTTTCCATTTCCACTCAAGGGAGATCAAGGAATTTACTTAAACTGAAGTGGCAGATGGGAAATATTTGGAGTAAGAAGATTTCCGTTTTCCCGATATCACAAACATTAGGAAACAGTGGAATCCACATCCCAGGAATATGGTAACTTTAAGGAAGTTTTTAACCCCCACTGTAGACTTTTATCCATGCCAATCTAAAGGTGCCTGTCTGTATTGCTTCTAGCTTTATGATCACCAGGTATCTTTCCTTACTGTGCTCCGGTGTTTTGTTGTCTAGTTGTGGAGGATATCAACAAGCGCAGAGAACCACTCCCCAGTCTGGAGGCTGTGTATCTCATCACTCCTTCTGAGAAGGTAAGTTCTCCACCAGAAGAGAGTGTTGGCTCAGGTCAGCGTGTCAGCTTTACCTCCACGCAGCATGGAGTCTTGGCATTTTTGGGTTAGGCTAACACTGCTATGGTGAAGCACACAGTCCACAAAGGGCGGGGGAGGAAGGCAGGGCGTTGGGGGAGTGACGAACATCTTAAACTTCTGGGAAGACAATGGTTGAGCAAAAAGCCAGAGGTGGCTTTCTGTGGTTCTGGTTTGTCCTAGTTTACCCCCTTGCACGCCCTTCTCCAGGATGGAGATCCACTTTATCTAATTAGCAGTCCACCTCCAGAATTTTGGTACTTTGTGCTTTCGGATTTATTTCACCAACATCCAGTTAGTGTTCAGATTTATCTAATTGTCTCACAATTTTTTATTGAGATAAATTCACAAAATGTAAAGCTATATATGTATGTGTATGTATATATATGTGTGTGTATATATGTGTGTGTGTGTATATGCATATATATACACACACGCATACACACACCTATATTTTTTACAGTTAGTTGGTTCAAATCAGCATCCAAACAAGGTTCACCTCCTTGCTTTTGGTTGATAGATATTTTAGATCTCTTTTAATTTATATTGGGAGCTCTGGTGGCATAGCACCTAAAGCATTTGACTGCTAACTAGAATGCTGGCGGTTCAAACCACCAGCCACTCCTCGGAAGGAAGGTTGGGCAATCTACTTCTGTAGTGATACTGCCTCAGAAACCCAAGGAGGGGTCGTCATGAGTCAAATCGACTTGATGGCAAGTTTCCTCACTTTTGAAAATTGACTTACACATAGGTTCTTGCAGAGGCATCTAAATTGCCGGAATTCATCAATATAAATTTCCTGGAAGCTTTCTGACAAGTTTCCTCTTTGTAGATCTCTTCTTAGGGAACCTGAGTTACAGTGGCTCCAAAGAACTGGCGTTATCATGCTGGAAAGAGCAGAGCAGGCCTTGGTTCATCTGAACTCTGAAAGAGTCACAGCTTTCAGTCCTCAGCACTAAGCCATGAGTGAGCATGAGTGTTAGAATTACATGCCAGAAACCCCCCTGCTGGTCTGTGCAGTTAGCGTGAAGCCAGCTCATATTTAGTTCAGTTCATGAATAGGCCCCATTTGCCTCTAGAGTTGGGTTCAGTCCCTTTTCTTCTCCTTTCTACAGTCTGTCCACTCTCTCATCAATGACTTTAAAGACCCACCGACCGCTAAGTACCGGGCGGCTCATGTCTTCTTCACTGACTGTAAGTACGGCATAAGTTTGCCCCTCTGTCTTTCTGAGTTAACGTTCCTGCATAGCAAGGCTGAACCCAAACCCAGTCAGACCAGTAGGGAAGAAACAGTTCGTTGCCATGTTTGTCCTGATCTGTTACTTTCTCTTCAGAAGATGAATGACATGAGACAGAAATAAACATAAATACGCACTTACTGGGTCATGTAGTCCTTCCTGATGAAACAAAGCACACTGAGCACCTCTTCTAAACTAAAGGGTTTAATGCTGAGAAAAATGCTAACCTTGGTGTTTGGTCAGATAGACTTGCAATTATCGCTATGAACTGTCAGGTATTTCCACCAATTTTTCAGCTACAAAGACATTCCAATCTGGTGGTCTTTGTATCACATGGAACCTGCATGCTGGTCCTGGAATTAGTTTTCTTTTGTGGGAATTTTGTGCATGGGAACTAGTGGAGAAGCATCTTGATTGATTTTTGTTAACACCAAAGAGAGATGAGTAGACCTAGATAGCTAAAGAGTATATGACAGTAATGGTTTTAGAGTGTTCTCTCTAAAGAGAGAGATACACGTATTCTCTCTGTAGAAAAACCCCATAAAACTCACCACTGACGAAATGGAAAATTATAGCAAATGATTGAATGAAAGAATGATTTCGTGGTCTTTAAATATGGTAACAAAGACACCAGGCAGACAATATTACTAATAATAATAAACTGAAAACACATTTCTGGGAGCCTAAAGCCATTTGTTGGGCCCAGGATTGTCATTAGAAATCATGGACACCACCACCAGGTGGGCCTCTTGGCTGCTGAATTCCTTAGAGGTTCTGGAGACAGTCCTGCATCACATTTCCCAGTGGTTTTCTTTTTCTTTCCTTATTTTATCATAAATACATAGGCTTTGTGGTATTTGTTTATACTCCAGGCCTTTTCCTTTCTCTGTCTCTTCTGTTTGTTTGTTTGTTTTTAGTTCCCTTGATATCAGAAAATGGACTTTGTTAGCTCTCAGTGTCTAAATCTTTATCTGTTGCTGTTTTTGCCTCTCTTGCATGTTCAAGGTCTTGCAGGTAATTTTACATTCCTCTTACTCCCCAGAAGTATTGGATATTTCATGATGGGATGAGCTTTCTTGTTGCCTTTTAAAAATCCTAACAAAATAGAGAATCCACGGGACGTGCATAGCCTTGAAATGAACCAGCAAGTAGAGAGGAGAACTGACTCTTTTGTCACTCTTGCAGCTTGTCCAGATACCCTGTTTAATGAGCTGGTGAAGTCTCGAGCGGCCAAGGTCATCAAAACCCTGACCGAAATCAACATTGCATTTCTCCCTTATGAATCCCAGGTGAGTCTGAGTAGGGAGTACATAGAAAATGTGCATCCTAGTTATTCTGTCAGGAATGCTAGCAAATTCTCAGAGGTGGTAGGATGAGGATAGGAATTTAGTAAAGAGAATAGGAGAGAGAAGATACCATAATGTAAGTGTGCTGAGTGACGTGTTGTGAGTGATGTTTATGTAATGGAAACAGTATTCCTGAGGGATCTGCCCCTGGTCCCATCCTACTCTCTGGTTATTTCTAAATTTTTGTCAGCCATTGTGCCTTTCCTTGCATGTATTTCATCCTTGCTCACAGTGTCTACTCCTATTGGCTGGCTCCTTGAATATTATCAAAAAGCAACCTATCTGAAAAGAACATAGGAGGAGAGGAGGGGAAGGGATCAGACAACAGCCATCTGCTGCAAAGGAGACTGTTTTTATGTAGAGATAACCTCAGCTTGTCATGTGCTGAGAGAACAGATGGTCGGCTTCGCCGTTAGCCATTAACACTTCCAGTGCCGAATGCTGCAAGAGCAAACCTGTCTCCCTGGAAAAAAACGAAGTTCTTAAACCAGTAAAGGTGAAGCCAATTGTGAGAGAATACATGAAATTTATATCTTATTATTTTAAGGTTTGTTAAAATGCTTTTTCCCAACAAGCAAAGAAACAAATACAACACCACTGTAATGTATTTTGTGGAGATAAAAGGTGATTGTGACGTGTTGGATCTTTATACATCAATCAGCTTCTAGGCAACCAGAGAGTAACCTATTCTTAGACAAGGAAGGATGGAAGGAAAGTGCTTAAAGGCAGTCTCTTGCCTTTTTCATTTGGCCCAAAGCCCGCACTTCTTGCAAACAGGCACAACATTTTTGTTTCTCTGTGTGAGCCGTGTCACAACCTGGACTGAACAAAATCCAGCTTTAGCATATTCAACCCTATTATGTTTCAGATGTTTCTAGAAAATAATGATTTTCTGGAAGATCAAAATAGTTTACATAAAGGAGATCATATTAGAATACTGATGGCTGGTAGAATAAGTAGCTTAAGAGAGCATTTACGTTTTCCAGACAGCCTGCACACACACAAAAGAAAAGAAAAACACTTAGCACATACTACTGAGGAGACAGTATTGTTAAATCCATCTATAGTCTCAGCACCATTCTAGCTTATCCTTTATTTATTAAAACTAAACTTACAATGGCCTGTCAGGTCTTTCTTACCTTGTCTCCTATTCTCTTCTGGCCTCTACATTGTTCCTCAGACACTGTAAGTGCACTCCCACCTGAGGACCTCCGCAGTGGATTTTTCTCCACACGGAAGGCCCCCTACTGGTCACAAACTCCCCTCGCCTCCTTCAAGTCCTGCTCAGATGTCACCTTTTAGATGAGGCCTAGCATTCTTCCTACCCTCCTGGGCAATTTTTCCCTACAGGTCATTTTCTCAGACACTTAGCCAATTTTTCATACCATAAAATTTACTTTTTCCTTATGTTTATTGTCCACTTTCCCCTACTAGATAATAGGGATGTATGTATGTATGTTTTGGTCACTAATGGCTCCCAAGTGTTTATTTAGCACGGTGTCTGGGCACATAGTAGGCACTCAGCACAAGCTTGTAGAATGAAAGGAAGCATGTTCTGCCAGGGCGGGAAAAACTCCAGCAGCCTGCCATTCTGGGTGTAAACCCTGCATGTATTTTTTCCCAGGTGTATTCTTTGGACTCTGCTGATTCTTTCCAAAGCTTCTACAGTCCCCACAAGGCTCAGATGAAGAATCCCATACTGGAGCGCCTGGCCGAGCAGATCGCAACTCTGTGCGCCACCCTGAAGGAGTACCCGGCCGTGCGGTATCGGGGGTAAGGCTGCCTCGAGTGGCGTCCACGTGTCTGTCTTCGCCACTTCCTCTGGCCCTAACGTTCCTCTGGCAGTTGTCTCAAGAGGATCAAGAGTTGAGCTTCTCTCACTTCAAATTATTCTTCCAGTGTTTTTTGTTGTTTAAAGAATTGTATTGTGAAATGGACATATAGAAAAGAATAGAAAATATGTATGTTCAATTATTGAATAGCTAAAATGTGAAGCCCTATGTAGCCGTAACCCAGGTTTCCTTTAGTTTTTAATCACTTTTTAACCATGTCTGAAAAACAAAATAACTTTGCAGCAGGAGGGATTTCAAAGTAAAACAAAAAATCAGAAAATAATTCTCCAAAGGACATATTCTTGCAGACTTTGTGAAGTCATTCGTTCCTCACTTGTTTGTTCTTTGCAAAGTGCTGGGGAGGGCATAAAGCTGATGACAGTCTTTGCCCTTCCTTAGAAGTCCCTGACCTGGGAGGGCAGGTAAGATGTGCACACAAGCAGCTGCGACAGAAGCCCCCTGAGACCAGTGCCTTAGGACAGACAGTGCAAGCCAAGGAGGCTTGAGGGATCCAGAGTTGGGAGAGGACTCTTCCAGTTGGGAGAAGCAAGATGGGGTTTGGCCTAGAGCTCACATTTGAGCTGGGTCTTGAAGGATAGTTGGATTTCAATAGGCTGATGAGTAGATGAGGACATTTTGTGGAGACTTTCTCTTGCTGTTGGTTTGAGTAGAAGTGTGGACTTGGGGAAAACGTAGGGCAAGTTTGTGGGAGATGGGTAGTCCGGCATAGCGTTTGGAGTGGTGGTATGAGAGGAAGTCGTTTCTGGAGGCCCTGGAGGGCCAGGTTTGGGATCAGCCTCCATTTGGTTATCATTGGGGAGCCTTTGGAGGTTTAGATGAGGAGTGAAAAGCAGTGCTCTTGGAGCATGAAGATGGGAGTGGCGAGCAGGAGTCAGCAAGGAGAAATCAGACATGGGGAGGCTAGCAGGAAGCCACGGATGGAGGAAGTAGGGCCTGAAGTTAGGGTGATAAGAATGGGGATAGGTAGCCAGGATGTACCAGAGAGAGTGTGGAGGTAGACTCGGTGCAAGAAGGAGTTAGGGCTCCCTCTAGACGTTGAGAGCATTGGTGATGCCAGGGACCATTTGCTACACTTGTTCTTACGGCCTCATTGACTATTGGAGCTTTTAGCCTGAGAAAAACATCTCCCTCATTGTTGCCCAATGGAGCTCTGGTGGCGTAGAGGTTAGCACATTCGGTTGCTAACCAAAAGGTCAGTGGTTTGACCCCACCAGCCACTCTACAGGAGACAGGTGAGGCAGTCTGCTTTCGTAAAGATTGGGAAACCCAATGGGGCAGTTCTGCCTGTCCTGTAGGGTTGCTGTGATTGGAATCCACTCAATAGCAGGGGGTTTATTGTTGCCCTAGTGTCTGGCCTAATTCCAGTATTGTTGTTATGTGCCGTTGAGTCGGATCCGACTCATAGTGACCCCCTCCTTGGGTTTCCGTGGCAGTATCACTATGGAAGTAGATTGCCCAATCTTCCTTCTGAGGAGTGGCTGGTGGGTTTGAACTGCCAGCCTTCTGGTTAGCAGTCAAGCGCCTTAGGCACTATGCTACCAGAGCTCCACTATTAGTATTCACTGAAAACAACCTGATGGAAGTTAAGAAATAGGAGTCTAGGCTGTATCTCCTGACAGAGTAATAGAAGCTTGGAGCACATAAGTGGGAGGGATAGGCTTGGGTATGGAGCTGCATTAGCAATGAGGTTGGCAGGGTGGTGGATCAAATGGAGCCCCAGGACATGTTGTCAGGCTCAACTCCAGAAGCAGTTCAAAGTTCTCACTTTTCTCTTTCTGACTATGCTGGCAGAAATGTCACTTATCAACAAAACAAAACAGTACCCAAGGAAGTTTGAATTGAGGGAAGTGAGAATCAGGAAGGTTAGGCTTGGCAGCCTGACCATGGGGAGGGTGAATGGTTGAGGTCCTTGGCTGAAGGGTCATTGTTTATGTTTAGCTGAGGCTGCTTGGAAAGGCATTTTGTTTCTATTTGAATAGTTTAAGAAAAAGAAAAAAACTACAAAATCACTTTTTATGTCCCAGGTACTGAGCTAAGTACTGTGTTTGATTTTCTTTAATTATGTGTGTAATATATAGATATATTCTCCTTGTGAAAAAACAGAAACAACAGCTAAAGCTCACATCCTCCTTGACCAGGGTTTCAAACAGATTCACCTGATACACTGAACCAGCATCGACGTTTTCACATGATTCCCAGGTGATACTTACATACACGTAAGACATTTTTCACGACATACATGGTATACATAAGAATCACTTGGGGATCCTGTAAAACTGTAGATTCTGATTCAGTACATCTGGGGAAGAAGGGCAACTTCTCAGCAGGGTGTTGATCCAGAATGAACTGGTTCAAAGCCTCACCCTTGACCCACTCTGCACTGTGCTGGCTTTCTTCCTGGGGGCGACCAGCGTCATCATGTGGGTGTCTGGGCAGTTCACTCTGTGTTGCTCCTCCTTTGTCAGGGAATACAAAGACAATGCCTTGCTGGCTCAGCTAATTCAAGACAAGCTCGATGCCTATAAAGCTGATGACCCAACAATGGGGGAGGTAAGTCTGGCCTTAGACCGTGTGTTTCTCTCTTTACCTGACCATAGTGTTTGTGCAACAGTCCTGAGGACAGCTCGGTCCTACTGCTCAGAGAGTGTGTGTGGGTGCTGCCTTTCTTGTATGTTGGTCTCCAGTGAAATGCTCCAAGCTCTTGCAGCGGGTGACATAGTCTATCTTCAGTGTAACTAGGGTGACCAACTTGTCTGCATTTGCCTGGGACTTTCCCAGTTTTAGCATGGAAAGTCCTGTGTCCTGGAAAACTCCTCAGTAGTACAATATAAAAACCAGAAAATTGACACTGATACAATCTATAGGCCTTATTTGAGTTTCACCAGTGTTTACATGTGTTCATGTGTGTGTGTGTGTCAGGGGGTTTCCTATGCCATTTTAACCTGCGTTTTATGAATTCTATGTATAGAGTCGTATAATCACTACTACAGCCAAGATACAGAATTGTTCCATCACTAACTTGGTTTTAAAACTGAAAGGCCGAGTCCTGAGTTCCCTCTGAGCTCCAGGCAAACTAGGATGGTCGGTCCCCTGATATGTAACTGAACCTAGTTGGTGTTCTCCTACTCACTTTGATCCCTAGCCAGTTTCCTATCTACTCCAAAGGACCCTTATTTTAAAATAGAAACACTGGATTCTAACACAGCTTTCATTGGTGTTCTTGATGAGCAATGAAGTCAGGGCCGTTTCGGTCAGCTTGTACATCAGTGCTCACTTCCCGTCCCCCTCTTATGAGAGGAGCTACACTAGTTGGGGCAGCTGGAGCCGTGCACTGTGGCTGGTGAAAGCATCTCCTGTTTCCTTCCCAGGGCCCAGACAAGGCACGCTCCCAGCTCTTGATCCTGGATCGAGGCTTTGACCCCAGCTCCCCTGTACTTCATGAACTGACTTTCCAGGCGATGAGTTATGACCTGCTGCCTATTGAAAACGATGTGTACAAGTAAGTGTAGTGTTACAGACCCAGAGGTGCTGCGGCTCTGAAAATGAGCGCCAAATAGCTCTAACTTGAAAAGGACGTTTTCAGTCCCAGGAAGGCAGATGTATTGATAGAGTCTTCATGATTAATCTGCAAACTTTTCTGTGGGTTCTCCAAAACCCACATGGTATTGCTAGCCAGAAATTCTTAGTCTTTTCAGGGAGGAACAAGAACCTTAGACCTTCAGTTCACACTTGAGGTCACATCAGTTCATAGCCCGGTTGGATGTGTTAACTGTGTGAACTTCCCTCTGCTTTGGTGTCTTTCTTACAGTTTGCTCTTAATTATACATCTTGAAATATGAGGCTGATGAAATACATCCATCAACTTTCTTTGCAGAGGAGCTATTTTTTCTTCATAATAATAAAGGATATTTTTTATATTTTTCTTGGTTGCAGTCACCAGAAACTCAACTCCTAAACACTGATTTTCCTTTGTATGGAAACAGACTGTACTGTTGTCATTTATTTTATGTTATTAACCATAAAGATGGTGATTTCAGAGTGAAGATTCTAAAAACACAAGTGAGTCTCAGCTCTTCTCCTTTTCGGCACTTTGAATTCTTGCTTTCCTCTAGACATTAATGATTTCATACGTGAAAATATGCTGAGAGTCTGTTGCAGGTAGCTGCCACACCTACAGCAAATCCTGCCTTTTTGGTCTTGTAATTTTCCGTCTCTGGTCGGGTGCAGTCTTACCACTTTTCTGTCACTCTCTAATAGTGGAAAATTCTTGTGTTTTCCTTCTCTGACAAGTTTCCGCCTTAAACAGGTTCTGGCTTTTGCAGGTTTTACTGTATTTAGATACCACATCTTTGAAAATAATACCCAGTCCTTTTCCCAGAGAGGAAAAAAGATGATCTTTGGGGCCCTGGTGATGCATTGGTTAAAGCACCCAGCTGCGAACCTAAACCCACCAGCTGCTCCATGGGAAAAGGATGAGGCATTCTGCTTCCATAAAGATTTACAGCCTTAGAAACCCTATGGAGCGGTTCTGCTGTGTCCTATAGGGTTGCTGTGAGTTGAAATTGACTCAACAGCAGTGGGTTTGGGTTTTCGATTTTTAGCTGTAAGCCCATGTAGAACGTGACTTCGTGCCCTGCACCACGTGGCTCTGGTGGAGCTCATATTAGCCAACCCTGAGGGTTTTCAAACAAAATTTCAAGTTAGTTGACTTTGATTAGAGCTTGCCCAAGGATTTGCAGCCCATCCATGCAGATGCAGTAGACCTAAATGACCATCAAAGGGTTGGGTGGCATATTATGAAATTGTTTATGTGAACATCAGCTGCTGAGGACCATAGCTTCCTCTTTATAAACCAAAAAGGAGCGGGTGAATTCTGTGGGGACAGCGCTCCCTGCCTGAGTCACGTGTCCTCTCCAGGTACGAGACAAGTGGTATTGGAGAGGCGCGGGTGAAGGAGGTGCTGCTGGATGAAGATGACGACCTCTGGATAGCACTGCGCCACAAGCACATCGCCGAGGTGTCCCAGTAAGAGCGCCCTTTCCCTAGGTTCCTCAGGTTGAATGTTTCTCCCCAGTCCCTGATGATGATGTGTGTACTCTGGGCAGCTTGGGTGGAGCTAATCAGTAGATGAATTTACTGCCTTGGTGGGGCTGCCAGCATGCTAATCAATATTGATACATGCCTCTGTTCTCTGAGCTGGAGTTACACTAACTCGGCCAAGTTAGGAAATCCATTCTGTATTAAGGTTGCCTTTAGGATCCTTGGAAAGCGTTTGTAGGTGTCTCAGCAAATGATTTATAAGCACAAAACACTTAAAGCCAATTTATTACGTTGAAAGATCCAGACTTCACTGCATACAATTAGACTTTCTTATATACAGCTGGTATTCCATCTTCCTCCTCTGCTGTCATACCTAAAATTTCTGAGAAAAAGCTGGTATCTATATACTGAACTGTACCTTATTCTGGTAATGTTTCCAAATGATTCTAATAACAAGACATTGTTATAAGACCTGCAAACTATAGATGACAGTTCTTCTTTTGCAGAAGGACACATTCTATTGCCTTGAGTTGGTGATTTCCTCAGGAAATTCACAGGGAAGAGTGAGAGCCTTGGATGGTTCCATTGTTTAGAAAAGTGGTCTCCAAACCTTTTTGATCACTCCCCTTCAAAAACTGTTGACCCACATCGCCAGTGTTTACATTGATTTATGAATTAAATGTATGCTTTATTGTGCTAATACGTGTATTTTATATCATACACAAATACATAAATTTGAAAAGGATAAGGTAAAGCAAACATGAGTAGATGTTCCAATGTTTTCTTCTCTCTTCCCCTTGAATCATCTGATGTACCATACTCTGGAGACCATTGGGTGAGAATATTAGAAAAACTATGCACATCTTTCTGTTTTCTTAGGAATCACTTTAAATCCACACCTTACTGGTAGGAAGACTGTCGTGACATATTCCTAAAAGAAGAATACTGCATTAATTACGTGGCATCCGTGTCAAGTCACTTGATGTTGGTTTGAAACTTAGCTGGCTCCTTCTCTTTTGCAGGGAGGTCACCCGTTCTCTGAAGGACTTTTCTTCTAGCAAGAGAATGAATACTGGAGAGAAGGTAAACCCGTGCTCATGCTCAAATGCCCTTTAAGTTAATCCCGCTTCTCTCCAGGAGCAGGGACAGTGTCTCCTCAGGACAGGAGTAGGGGTGAAGGAGATCATATCCCTCTCTTCGTTTAATGTCATTTTTGTCTTACTCTGACTCACAATTCAGTTCTGGAGCCTCATCTTTTGGAACTATGGAGAACTTCTTTTTGTTATTGTGAATACTCATTTACTTTTTGGGTCATGATTCATTTAAGCCAGAAGGGCTTAACTGAGCCTCTCCTTTTGAGTGTTTATCAGAAGTTGCATACCTCTCCAAGGGAAGTGAACTTTCCAAAGTTCAGCCCTGATCGAATTACTCCTTCCTTAACACCATTTAGTGACTTCCCATTTCCCTAGGATAAAGCCCCACTCATAGACAGCCCTTACAAGCCCCCGTCATCGGGCCCGCAGCCTTCTCTCTAGTCTTAACCTCTGCATCCCTCCTTGTCTTCACTTCCCCTTACCCAGCCGTGCCTGGTTTCTCTCACGTCTGGCCCTTGCCTGTGTGAGTCCTGGTGCTTTGGCTCAGGCATCATTCCTAACCTTCCCTGACTTCCTCCCTAGACTGGATTATGTGTACCCTGCAACCCAGTGACTCCCCTGCATAGTACTTATGTCACTCTCCTGTGATGGAAGTGTGCAGGCAAGCTTGTTGATGTGGCTCTTCTGCTAGATATTAAGCTCCAGGAAGGCAAAAATGGTCTCTCTCTTTTTTTTTTTTTTTTTTTAATTGTGATTTGGCTAAAAGTTTACAGAGCAAATTTGTTTTCCATTCAACAGTTCATACACATTCTGTTTCATGACTTTGATTGCAACCCCTATAATGTAACAAATTTCTTCCCACTTTGTCTCTGTGGGTATCTTTTTTTTTTTTTTAAATGCATTTTATTGAAATAAAATTTATGTATAGTGAAATACGCAAAACTAAAGTGACATGGATCAGTGCTTTTTTTTTTTTTTTTTTTGCAGTGTCCGCTCCCTCCCCTCCCACCCCTGGCAACCAACAAAGAAAGTTTCCCTCTGTATATAAACCTTTCTTGACCCTCCACAACAACAAACTAATACTATATTTCTCCTTCTGTGACTGACTTACTTCACTCAGCATAATGTCCTCCAAGTTCATCCATATTATGCAGTGTTTTGCAGACTCTACATTATTCTTTAATGCTGCATAGCATTCCATTATATGTATGTACCATAGTTTCGTCATCCACTCTTCCACTATAAATCTTAGAGATAAGTCACTGTGGGTACCTTTTCCATGTCCTTCTTTCCTATGCATTCCCGCCCTCTGAGCTATCTCCCTGTGTGAACGCTGCCCTTCTAATCTCCCAAGGTTGATTGTTCTAAGGAGTGCACCCACCTGGTGTAATTATTCACCTTCCAGGCCTGAAGGGAGACTAGGGGAGCCATAGTCGTGGGGGTTTCACCAGTCTCTATCAAACCAGTATGCCTGGTCTTTTTTATGATTTTTGAGTTTTGGTCTACATTTTTCTCCCACTCTATCCAGGATCTGCAAGTATGATCTCTTTTTGAGCAGTTGGCAGTGGTAGTTGGGTAGTTCTAATGGTCTCAGTGTTTTGTCTTTTAATTTTATTTTGCCCTTGTATTTTCAGTACCTGAAGCCTGGTATGTCATGGTAGTTCAATAAATTTGTTGAATGAAAGATAACATAATTGGAAAGCAAATAGACCCATTCCGCTAGGCAACATTCATATTCTAGCCTTCTATGACCTTCTCCCTATAGAACCCAACTTTTTTTGTCTGGGTGAAATGTGAGCTTAATGCTAAGGAAAGCAGGGTAGAAAATTCTCTCAGTAACTTTATAGTCCAATAAATCAAACATATTTGTGAAATTTTGGAGTTCGGTTCTCTGCCTATAATATGGTTATGGTATTTGGATGAATACTTGTTTGAGCTAGGAACCTGGAAATCTTCACACACATGATCTGGTGTTTAGCAGATTCTTTTAGTTACAGAGCTTGCACTTGGAGTGTCTGGTGCTAGCTGTTATCCTATCTGTTCCCGCCACCCTTGCACCGCCACGTCAGAACAGAGCCAGTACAGTGAGACTGTATGCTTTCATTTCCTTGTAGACCACTATGCGGGACCTGTCTCAGATGCTGAAGAAGATGCCCCAGTACCAGAAAGAGCTCAGCAAGGTATGGTGATCTGAAGTGATCGGTTTGAAACCGTGAGTAACAACATCTTCAAAAGACTTCCCAAAAGTCTATTACATTAATTTATTAATTGAGATCCACAGAGTTTTAGTCATCTTTAATTTTTATTAGGAAAAAAATGAAATGCTTGTTCTTCCCACTTTCTTTTCTCCTGTTCATCTCTCTCCCTCTTTATTCTTCCTGTTCTCCTGCTATTGGTAGGTGGTCTGTTCCTCACCACACAGACCTCTCCACAGGGCTGCTTGAGTCCTCACGACATGGTCAGAGGGAGTGCACACACACGTTAGGAGGAAGTCACAGTGCCTTTTCTGCCTTTTTTTTTTGCTTTTTTCACTTTTATTGTGGTGAAAACATACACAATAAGACATTCACCAGCAAATCAACTTCCACATTTACAGCTCAGGGACATTGATGACATTTTTCATGTTGTGCCACTATTGTTGCTACCTTTTCCTATTCCACCACCATTGGCATAAACTCAATGCCCGCAAACAAAAGCTTCCTTTTCCCCCTCCTTCCTACACCTGGTAACCTCTACTGTATATATTTTTTCAACCTATCTGGGAAATCCCCCCCCACCCCGCCTTTTCTGTCTTGATGTCAGACATCACACACCATCACTTCCTCCACACTAAGTCCACATATACATATAACCAAAAAACTGCCATCAAATTGAATCCAACTCATAGCAACCCCCATTGGGTTTCCAAGGCTATAAATCTTTATGGAAGTAGATTGCCCCATCTTCCTTCTGCAAAGCAGCTAGTAGGTTTGAACCACTGATCTTCTGGGTAGCAGCCAGATGCCTTCTTATCCACTACACTACCAGAGCTCCATGTGTGTGTGTGTGTGTGTGTGTGTGTGTGTGTGTCTCAAACAGAAAAGGCAGGGGTAGGTGGGGATTCCTAGACAGGTTGGGGAAAATAAAACAAAAGAACAGGAATCCCCCTGCCTTTCCTGTCTTGATCTCAGACATTACACTCCAGCGCTTCCTCCACACTAAGTCCAGCCCACACTCAAGGGAAGGGAAATTAAGCTCCACCTCCTTAGGGGAAACGTATCTAAGAATTTGTGAGCATATTATAAAACCATTATACCACCCTCCCCTCTTTCAGAACGTGGTTTGTACTCTCTTCTGACACATAACATTTTCTCCCTTGTGATGTCTCTACACCTGCTTATATAGCCATTTTATCTCTTTTTTTTTTTGAGTCTAGAGACTCCTTAGTGTCTGCCATGGTGATTTGTCCACAGCAGATGCTCAGTAGATGGTGCATGAGTCAGTGAATAAGTCTTTGTTCACAAACTCTCTCATGCTTTTTCCTAGTATTCCACTCACCTGCACCTCGCTGAGGACTGTATGAAGCATTACCAAGGCACCGTAGATAAACTCTGCCGAGTGGAGCAGGTAGGACCTTTTTCCATGGCAAGGCTTCTGCCATGTCCATTTTATCTTCTGACTTCTAACCATCTGACCTTGAACATCCTGCAGAATCATAGGAAGTAGAAATGGGAAAGCCTACTAGTTCGTGTTATCTCAACTCTCTGGATCAATGCAGTTCCACTCCCAATGGTAGGGACTAGGTTGGTCTGGAGTGCTGTGATGTTTGGATTTTGCATGTCTGACTGTTTGGCCAGTCCAGGGAAAACAGAGCCTTTGCAAAGAGAGACCTATGGAGTTAGGAGCCCTACATTGTCAGGGTTGGCTAGATTTTATATTCTGAATGTGTTTTCATCCTGCTGTGGCCACATCAGCTTTGGAGACCTAGAGCCTGAAAGAGGATAGTGGTAGTGGTCAGAAAACCTCAAAACCTCACTGATCACTATTAAGCTTAAAAGTTGAGAGTTTGGAATTTGAGTTTGTTTGTCTCTCTCAGTGATTTATTTGGTGTGCCTGTTTCTCTCTGCTTTATTTTCCTCATCTGCAAAATAGAAATAACAGTGCTGACACTTTTTTTTTTTCCCCCTTATTTTATTTTATTTTTTTTATTATTAGGATTTGGGTGAAGATTTACAGAGTAAATTCACTTTTCATACAGCAGTTCACATATACTTTGTCTCATGTCATTGACCAAAATTTACAATGCAGCAGCTCCCCTCCCACTTCCTCCCCATAGTTACCTCCTCCCAGTGTCCATCCCTTCATACTCTTCTGCACCCTGACACTTTTTTTAGAGGTGTTGTGTGGAGTCACTAATCCTGGTACCACATTCTTCAAGTTTGACACTATTCAACTGTGGCTTGACTTCTAAGGGAAGAAAGGGGCATTAAAAGATTCTAAGGCTTTAATTATAGCTCTCTTTTACAGGAAAAACTGACTCAAGTTTTCAGTTTGAAGCTAAGATTTAATCATCTGGGTTGATAAAATAGCCTTAGCTAGAATCTGGGTTTATAAGACCAGTCCTATATCACTGACTGTTTTTTAAGAGAAAGTAGCCCTGCTAGGGTCCATCGATTTCACAGGTGATCTCGGCAAACACAATGTCCTCTCCAAAAGAACTTGACCATCCAGAAAGTAGGCTGTACCTAGATCAATTAAAATGCAGAGTTGGGGATTGATACTTGGAGGTTTAAGCTTTTTCAGAGATGTTCAAAGTATTTTTTAAACTAGTACATTTAATTTGGTGTACAGAGAATCTTAGAGTCAGGTCCTGCTGACCAAACGTGTATTAAGGCTGGCAGTAGGACTGAGAGGCATCCAGCCTTCTTCTGACCCAGACTGGGAAAAGACCATGAACTTGAGATCATAAATTTTTTGGACTCCTGGGACCTTGAGAGAAAAAGGGAGCCTTCAGGCAGCTTCCATAAAAACTACAAAGGAAGGTGTAGCTGTGTGGCTCTGAGAACAAGACCAGATGGTTTCTCGGTTTGCTGAAACTAACGTGCCACTTTCTGTGGCCTGTCGTGAATAGATCTGGCCCCTTGTTGACTCAGTCAGTGGTAGCCAGTAGGCTGGGGCTCTCTTCATTCTCTCACCTTTAGTTCTTTTGTCATCCTCCTCCCTTCGGTGACCTGGGTTTAGATTTACAGGTTTGGGAGCCCATTTATTTCCCTCTTCATCCTAAAAAAGGTAGTTGGAAGATTTTCAAAAAGAGGCTGTTCCTAAAGTAATTAAAACTCCAAAAGCAAAGTGGAAAGAATGTAGCCAGGCCAAGGCATCTTAAGGTGCCAAAGCTTTGCATGTAGGAAGTACATCTCGTTAAACCAGATCCCCCACCAGGCTCTGCACCTCTGGAGGGTCTGCCACGACTGAATTTTTACCTGAGAAGCTGCACTTACAGTCACCCGACAGAAACAGCCCACCTTTAAACAAGACGGCAAATCATTGTAGTTTCTGTTTTGGGAAAAAGAAACTCTGACGCTTTTGTCAGTTCTTACTGAATGGTTTAGCAAACAATGCTAATCACACGAGTCCTAATCACAGTGCCATCGTGAAAGTAGAAGTACCTGCTTAAAGACCTTCCCTACGCAAGCTGCACATCCCACACGTTTAGGGTCACCAGTTTTCTGATAGTTCCCAAATACGCAGACTGTCCCCAGAAAGGAGGCCAATGCGGTATGTTCTCTGTAGGACCTGGCAATGGGCACTGATGCTGAAGGAGAGAAGATCAAAGACCCCATGAGAGCGATCGTCCCCATTCTGCTGGACGCGAACGTCACCACTTACGACAAAATCCGTATCATCCTTCTCTACATCTTTTTGAAGAATGGTAGGAATGGTGGGATTGTAAAGGAGATAGTACACACTGTCTGAGGGAAAGCGAGGCAGCTGGGAGAGAGAAATAAAGCATGAAAATAGTTTAAAAGACACAGAAAGGGGAAGAAAGACGGCAGTTCATAAGAAAACAGTAGGAGCTCTTTGCATTTTGGGAAACGTGATACAGGCAAATTCGTGACAACCAGAGGCTGAGTATCTGCCACTGAAGTTAGTAGATGGTATGGAAAATGCAGTAGAGGGAAAAGCTGGGGAGAAAGAGAGCTGACTGACCACGGAAGTTCCTTAGAGCTAAACTTACCAGATGGTTTTAACTTGCACCTTGTTTGTGCCTTTAAATAACTGATTTTACCCACCTCATAATTACCTTAAGTGTCCATTGTACAAAAGGTGGGTACTAAGACTCTCTTGGCCCAATTTGACTTGGGTAGGTGTGAGACAGATGGTGTAAACTGTGAGAGGGGCACTTGATAATGGTCATAGCCTAGGACAGAGTGGTTAGAGTGGATGGGGGTCCCTGGGGGATTCTTGAGTTGTGTTGTCTCTACTGAGTTTTCAACCTTAGACGAGCCTGACATGCCTTAGTTTCTTTATTTGGTGCTAAGAAAATGAATCTCAATCCACGTTTTGTACTCATCTTCCAGTAAAGTTGATGAATAATTGCCACTAATCGTGAAGAGAAGAACGGGCATCATCAAGCCCAGAGCCCACCCTGCTTCTGACGCTCCCGCATGATGGCTGGGTTTCGATGATTGGTTTTCTCTGTCCTCTCAGGCATCACTGAGGAAAACCTGAACAAACTGATCCAGCACGCCCAGATCCCCCCCGAGGACAGTGAGATCATCACGAACATGGCGCACCTTGGCGTGCCCATCGTCACTGACGTAAGGACTTCCTCTCAGCACCAGGCCAGCTTTCCACGCAGGAGAGAAGAAGCTGGCGTGTTTTACCTATCTATACTCTGGCTTGTTGTTGTTAGGTGCCGTCAAGTCGTTTCCGACTCATAGCGACCCCATGCACAGTAAAACAAAAAACTCAGAGCAGATACTCTGGCTTAGCTAAGGCACTTGATGATGCACACATATACCCACATTCAGTGCTGAGAAACAGAAAACAGATAAAATTAGCGTTCTTGAAAATAGAAGTGAGAAGTCAAGAACCTGAACTTGCACATCCAGGGGTCATGCACTGTCAGGAAAGCTGAGCTATGCTCCGAACCAAACCAAGGTAGGATCATAGCCAGCTTCATTCTTCACATCCTCAGGTCATGCTTGCTTTGCACTGGGGACCTGAGACACAGCATCTTCTGTGAAGATGAGAATAGGACACTTAGACTAATCAGTTTTTCCACCTTTCAGTCTTCTGCACTGGTGATGATTCAGAACAAAGGGCGGATTCTCTGGGAGGCATAGAGCACACAGAATTCTCTAGAAGAGGGTTGGCAACCTCAGGACTAGAGGAAGAGGCCTAAGCAGTCTTTCGGAGAACTCTGCTGTGGACTTCATTTGTAGGAACCCCTACTGTGAGCTTGTTTTTCTGTAGGGAGTTAGTTCACAGAATAGTACCGATAAAGCTCAAATTGCAAATGGACTCATTTTAGAATCTTAAAGGCAAAAACTTTGTTCCAGAGCCATCAGCCCATAGACCTGACAGTAGTTTGGTGTAGATCCTTATTCACAAGGAGGGAGGCACAAAGGGGAATGGAGATAATTTGTCCCTTGCAACCCAGACTGTTGAGACTTAATCAAAGAATACACCATACCCACAGTAATATTTTCTCCTATAATAGACTACAAACTCCTTTATTTATTTATTTTTAATTAAATGACGCTTACAGATCTGACCTATGCTTGTCATTTTTCATGATTTTAAAGAACCAAGTTTGCTCCAGGTTCCAAAAAGGGGCACGTGTTGGGCAGTGGTGGGGGAAACCTTCTCTACTGACTACTCTTTGCCATTTCTGCCCCTAAAGAGCGTCCTTGGAAGACAGTGTCCAGGTAGCAGCAGGTCATCTACTCCCCGAGTTGTCCTCTGACTCGTACTAATTTTGTGTGTTTGCATCCAGTCCACTTTGCGCCGCAGGAGCAAGCCGGAGCGGAAGGAACGCATCAGTGAGCAGACCTACCAGCTCTCACGATGGACCCCGATCATTAAAGATATCATGGAGGTCAGTGAGGGGAGGTGTGCGGTGGGCACATGGTGTCAGAGAAGCATGGCACAGGCTCTGCCCTTGATGGCCTAGGTGATTCTGATGTCCTCTGCTGTGAGGTGGCAACAACCTCCAGGGTTTTCTTTCTTGAGCATTTGCATCCAGTCTCCAGGGCTCTGTGAGCCTTCATACGAACACATACCTTGTCCTGAGTGTTGTATGCAGAGCATTTGTAAGAGACAGCCAGGTGCACACCCCCAAGATCTATGTCCGTGACTCATGTCTTTGAGGAGTTGGCCCTATATTTTAGAGACCCTTTGATAGAGACCCCACTCCAGAGGAGCCAGCACATCCCAGAGTCAACAAGATTGCATGAGTAACATGCTCACAGCTGCACAGAGAGGACATGAGTGTGCGTGTGGGGCTTTCTCTGTGAGTGATGCAGCATCCCCTCTCCAGCTCCCAGTGGTCCTGAAGGGTCTCTGGAATGGACCCCAGTCCCTCCCTCTTCCCCTGCTGCGTCCTTCTGTCTGCCCTCCAGGCCAGCCAACGTCTTTCTTTTTCTGCTCGTTGGTTCAGACTTGGTCCCTTGCCTGGAATATTCTTGCCCTTCCTTTTCACTTCTTGAGACCTGCTTTCCTTTAAATCACCTTCAGAGCTCATCATTTCTGTCCACCATCCCGCTTGTCTGACCACCCAGCACCACAGCAGCCCTGCGCTGAACTCCTACAGCATTTCACATGGAGACTTTTTTTTTAATTGTGATTTAAAAAATTTACAAAGTGAAAATTTACAGAGCAAATTCACTTTCCATACAGCAGTTCACATATACTTTGTCTCATGACATTGACCACAATTTACCACAATGCAACAGCTCCTCTCCCACTTCCTCCTGATAGTTACCTCTTCCCTGTGTCCATCCCTCCATGCCCCCCTGCCCCCTGAGCTGTCTCCCTGTGCATAAACAGCCTTCTTTCTCCCATGATTGTTCTCTCCAAGGAGTGTATCTACCTCAGGTAAATGTTCAGCTCATATGCCTGTCTTTTGTTTGGCTGGAAGCCACGGGTGTAGGTTTAATTCCAGACCTGAAGGGCAGCTAGGGGCCATAGTCTCAGTGGTTCCACCAGGCTCTATCGGACCAGCAAACCTGGTCCCCCCCGCCTTTTTTTTCCCTCACATGGAGACTTTTTACACAAACATGTGCCCCATAGGTCCTGTGCCCACCACTGATGTGTCTTCTAGCACAGTGCCCTGCGCAGGTTGGCAGTTCAGTGCGTGTTGTGCATAAAGGCTTGTGCCTCACAGCAACCTATACTGTCACCCATTCCTCTCCTTGTAACATGAGAGAACCCTGCATTGACTCCTGTACCATTACTGCCTTGGGGTTGGACTTGGACATCATCTGTTCAAATCCCTCACTTGACCAGTGAACAGAACTGGAGTCCAGAAAATGAAAGGACTTGCCCATGATCCCTTAGTGAATTTGTAGCAGGCTAGGGTGGAAGCCCATGTATTCCTACTGCATTGTACATGTATACAGATAGAGAGTCAGATTGCTATTTTTAAAACCCACAACCAAAAGGATGGTTGAACATGAGAAATCTAGAAACCAATTACATGTCTTTACTTGACAAAACGGATGAAGCCAGCCCCTCTGTCTCACCCTCTCCTTTATTCTCCACTCCTCTTCTCTGCCTCCTCCCCCAGCCCCCTGGAGAGACATGGTAGCTGTTAAGAGGAATGTAGATGTTTAGTCAGCAAGGAGGTGGATAGCTGGGATCCACCCAGGTAATTAGACGCTTGTAACACTGAGGGGGTAAGGCATGAGATACTCTGCCCGCGCCCAGTTCCTGCAATGCTGATAGCAAGTGTCGAGCATTTATTGGACACAATGCAACATTTAGAACCTCACATAGGATGTGAAAGAAGAAAAAAAAAGGTAATTTGGAAGAGAAGCAAGAAAATCAGTGTAATTCTTTTCTTTCTCTCATAGAACAGACCTACACATTCATTGTAGCAGACGGCTGTTGAGCGCCTTGCCCATGCCAAGCACTGCACTGGGCAGCAGGCAGCAGGGGCACAGGGGTGCAAGCCTGGCGTGATTTTTGCTGACTTGTTCTTCACATAATCTTGTCTCAGTTCCCATGAGCCCTTTTCAGATGGCAGGCCTAACATCTGTCTCTTTTCTTTCCAGGACACTATTGAGGACAAACTGGATACCAAGCACTACCCTTATATCTCTACCCGCTCCTCCGCCTCTTTTAGTACCACTGCCGTCAGGTAGGTGAAACTCCCTGAGCAGAGAAGGGGCTAGTAAGTGGGGCCATCTCTGGTTGCATTTCAGCTGTGTGGCAGTCTTGCTGTAAATGGCATCATCCCTCAGAAGCCTCCCATGGTGTCTCACTGCACCCAGAGTGCAGACCAGGTCTCCACAGTAGCTCACAAGGCCCCTCCGACCTCCTGTTTCCTCTCTGACTCAGGCCTCTCATTCCTTCCTTCACCGCTCCACCTCGGCCACACTGGTCTCCTCTCTTCCTTGAGCATCCCTGGCCCACTCTGCCTTAGGATTTTGCATTTGCTTTTCCCTGTCTCTTACATTGTCTGTCCCCAGATACATCTGCATGGCTCGCCTCTTAATCCCCTTCAGATCTTTAATCAAGCATTACCTTCTCAGACCTTCCCTAACCACCCTGTTGAAAATCTCAGTGTGCAAATGTTCATGGCCACGTTATTCGTAATAGTCAAAAGGTGGCAACAACCCACGTGTCCCTCAGTAGATGAATGGATAAGCAAAATATAGTGTATCCGTGCGATGGAATATTATTCAGCCATAAAAGGGAATGAAGTATTGATCTGTGCTGCACTGTGGATCAATCTTGAAAACATTACACGAAGTGAAGGAAGCCAGACACAAAAGGCCACATATTGTATGATCTCATCTGTATGAAATGTCCACAGTAGGCAAATCCAGAGAGACAGAAGGTAGACCAGTGGTTGCCAGAGGGTGGGGGAAATGAGGGAATGGGGAGTGACTGCCTCAGGGGCTGGCTTTCAGCCCAACAATAAACAAGATGTACATGGAGACCACTCAACCCAGGGTGATGCACCCACATACTCTATGGAAATGCATCCCTTGGAACAGTCAACCACAGGGCACCAGAGGGGCAACATTTCCACAGAGGAAATGCAGGACTCACAGGAGTCCATAACTATGAGGGGCACGGCGGGAGACTGGGTTAGGGTTGGGGATGGTACATTTAGTGAAATTAAATGTACACGTAATGTTGAATGTAAAAAAAAACTCTTAAAAAATTTCAAAAATAAATAAAATCAGCAAAAGTGTTTGTCAGGGATTGGAAACAAAATAAACAAATAAAAGGTATGGGTTATCTTTTTGCAGTGATGGACCTGTTCTAAAATGGATTGTGGTGATGGTTGCACACTGAAAACCATTGAGTTGTGCACTTTAAACGAGTGAATTGCATGGTATGTGAATTATATCTCATTAAGGAGCGCTGGTGATGCAGTGGCTCAGCCATTTGGCTGCTCACCAAAAGGTCAGGAGTTTGAACCCACCAGCTGCTCCTTGGAAGAAAGATGAAGCAGTCTCCTTCCATAAATATTTACAGCCCTGGGAACCCATTGGGGTTCACTGAGTTGGAATCAACTCAATGGCAGTGAGTTTGGTTTGTTGAGTTTCAAACTGTTACCGAAAAAAAAAAAAAACAAATAAACAAAAATTCAACCTCTCTCTCCAACACCCCTCTCTCTCCAACACCCCTCTCTCTCTCCTCTGCTTTATTTTTCTCTACAGAAGGCATCACCATCTAGTATTCAGTTTGTTTTTATCTTATTTATTGTCATCTCCCAACTAGAATGTCCGCTCCATCAGGGCAGGGAGTTGGGTTTGTTTTGTTGGCTACCATGTCCTCAGAGCCTAGGACAGACCCTGTCATGTGGTAGGTGCTTGGTATATACATATTTTTTCTAATTAAATGAGAAGAAGGTGAATACATTGTCTGCATAGGCTCACATTCTTTTTGTTTGTTTGTTTTTCTTTTGTGATTTGGGTGAAAGTTTACAGAGCAAATTCGTTTTCCATACAGCAGTTCACACACACGTTGTCTCATGACATTGACTACAATTTATCCCAATGCAACAGCTCCCCTTCCACTTTCTCCTGATAGTTACCTCTTCCCTGTGTCCATCCCTCCATGCACCCCTGCCCCCTGAGCTGTCTCCCTGTGCATAAACAACCCTTCTTTCTCCCATGGTGGTTCTCTCCAAGGAGTGTATCTGCCTCAGGTACATGTTCAACTCATATGCCTGTCTTTTGTTTGGCTGGAAGCCACAGATGTGGGTTCAATTCCAGACCTGAAGGGCAGCTAGGGGCCATAGTCTCAGGGATTCCACCAGGCTCTATCAGACCAACAGACCTGGTCCCCCTTCGTTTTTTCCCCAAAATTATTTTGAGTTTTTTTCCACATTGTTCTCTCTCTCTATCCTGGTTCTCCTACACAGATCCCTCTCTGAGTGGTTGACAGTGATAGCCAGGCACCATCTAGTTCTTCTGGTCTCATAGTTGTATAGGCTAAGGATCGCATTGTGTACCAGTCATGAGGACTAATTGTTTCCATGAATCTTTGGTTTTCTTCATTCTTCTTTGCTCTGGACAAGGAGAGACCCATCATTGCATCTAGATGGCTGCTTCAAAGCTTTTAAGATCCCAGTCATACTCGCCAAAGTAGGAGGTGGGACAATGTTTTGTGTAGTATGTTATGCCTATCGAGCTTGATGTCCCCTGCGACTATGGTCCCAAGGCTCACATTCTTGAATTCCTTCTTTGTAAAAGTAGAGATGAGAATGCAGGTACCTGGCATTTATTGGGTTTCTGGTGGCCTAGTGTCTAAGGCATTTGACTGCTAACCAAAAGGCTGGTAGTTGAAACCCAGCAGCCACTCCTCAGAAGGAAAGCTGGGCAATCTACTTCCATAGAGATACCACCTCAGAAACCCAAGGAGGGGTCACTATGAGTCAAATCAACTCAGTGGCAGTGAGTTTGTTTTTTTTTTTTTTTGGTGGCGATGTACTTGGCAGAATACTCGGGCATCTTGCAGTTTTGAGACATAAGCAGACAAAGATCCATTCTGTCCCTGGATTCTCCAACTCTGTTTCCCTGATCCTCACAGAGGTGCCTTACAGGGGCACGTTATGGAAAGTGCTTCTTCCCCTGCTCTCCTGCTGCGCTCATCCAGAAACCTGTGCTCCCTGTATGGCACCTCCGTGGGCCAGGCCCAGGGACACTGTCATACACAGAAGTGCATTTGGCCTCCAGCTGCTCTTCTCTGCCTCCCACGTCTGTGTGGGGCCAGGTTGCTTCCTGACCCCTAGTAGCATCTGTTTCCTTTCCTGAGGTGACGCTGCTGTGCCTAGAATCCTCAGAGCCAGGGTGCTGCTGCTCTGATTTTCTTTGGCAACGGGAGCTTTTCTGGTTCCTGAGAATGGACAAGGCTGAACACCTGAGCTTGGAACAGTACAGGGACAAGCTTGAGAGAAGACAGTCTATGACACTTGATAGGCAGTTCCCGGGCTTAGTGCTTTGTGTGGTGTATACCTGTGTCCCTCATCTCATGGGCTCTCAACCTTTCTGTTCTCTTGCCTCTTCTTACTGTTTTCACTCTTAGCCCTCCTCCCAGGCCTGGGCCTGAGGCCTGCTGGTGGCATCTGTGACGTTGTACAACCTTGCTGATGGCTGTGGAGGCTAAATGTTTATTGCTAACCTTTCAGTAAAGTACAAAATCCAAAGTAATAGCACAGCCAGGCTGGTTGATAATAGAATATTGAATGTTTGCACAAGGAAGGAAAGAGATGGAAAATTTCTTTGTTGGCCCAATAATCCTCACAGTGCCTTCTAGATTTGGAAAGTGACTTCAGTGCTTTTATTCAGAAGGCAGGCTAAAGTCCTTCACCATCCAACGGAGACTTGCTCTAGACTGACCAGCTTCCTGTGTTTTGGTTTGGTTGTCATTTTTGTTTTATTATTTTTTTTAACCTAGAAGCAACCCATTTCTCATGGTTTCTGAGTCAAGGTAAAGACCTGTTGTGGGAAGCTCAGGGCCAGAGAGTGATCTCTGAGGAACTGTCCCCACTGTTTCACTGGCCACTCCTTCATGTTTTCCAGGAAGCATCTCCGTGTCATCTCTCCTGGGATGTCTTCCCCAGTGGTTCTATGGCCCTTCCCTGTGTTTGTGTTTGTTCCCACAGCACTGCCCTCTTCTCCATCACGGCACTGATTCAAAGCAACTTCTTTCTCCCCTGACCCCCACTTGCCCCCACCTGCTCCAGTGTGTGCTCTTGCAGGGCATGAACCAATTCTCATTTGTGTCTGCCCCCTCAGCATAGGACAGGATGTGGCCCATGTGTGGCACCAAGCCCATGTGTGTTCAGTGAATAAATATGTCATCCTGAAGATAGATCTTAGACTCTGTCATCACTGGTCCCCGTCAGCAGAGTGTCCAGACAAGCTTAGAAGCATGCACACTCTGGGTCGATGCCTCGAATGCCTGGAATGACGGGCAGGGCATGCTGTTGAACTCAGCATCGCAAACCCTAAAGCTGCACGGAGCCTGTCTGCTGACCTCGTGTGTCTTAGAGAGTAATAGAGTCCCAACACAGACACTCATAGTGATTCCTGTCCTGGCAGCTATCCCAAAAAACCAAACCCATTGCTGTTGAGTCGATTGCGGTGCATGGCAACCCTATAGGACAGAGTAGAACTGCCTCATAGGGTTTCCAAGGCTGTAATCTTTACAAAAGTAGACTGCCACATCTTAATCCCATGGAGCGGCTGGTGGATTCCAACCACTGACCTATTGGTTAGCAGCCAAGTACTTTAACACACTGTGCCACCAGAGCTCCTTGCCTGGGAGCCATACCACTTGATAATTTGTATTCCTGCTCAATTCAGCCAGCACATACTAAGCATCTACTCTGTTTTGGGCAAATCACTGAGATATAAAGTGATAAATACGTAAATACTGTCAGTATGGAGAAACATAATCTCTCTCTCTCTCCCTCTCCCCCCCCCCACCTCCCGCTCTCTCTCAGTGCCCGATATGGACACTGGCATAAGAATAAGGCCCCAGGGGAGTACCGCAGTGGCCCCCGCCTCATTATTTTCATCCTTGGGGGCGTGAGCCTGAATGAGATGCGTTGCGCTTACGAGGTGACCCAAGCCAACGGAAAGTGGGAAGTGCTAATAGGTGAGTATAGGGATGTTCTCTGAAGGGAAGGGGCTGCTTCGTTGCACTTGACTCCATTCCACGCTTTGGTGTTTCATTCTGTCTTCAATTCTCCATTGCCCTGCAAAACAGAGCCTCTAGGTAAATGTTTGTGGGCGGCAGAAGCTAGGGGACACAGGGTTCCTTCCTCATGTCTGCATCCTGTCTCTTGTTGAGAAGCAGCGTCATGAGGTGGGAAGGATGTGACCATGGAGTCTAACAGGCTCAGACTCGGTTTGTGCTCTGCCACTGCCAAGCGGTGTCACCTGGAGCAAGTGCCTCGCCCTCTCCAAGCTGCAATTTCTACCAAATGGGGCTAATAATACCTACTTACAGCCTTCAGACAGGCCCCGGATGGGCTTTTCCAATTTCCTAGTGTTGGCCCTCATGTCCAGAGATGCTCAGTGAATGGGAAGTAAATTATTAGCTTCCTCCTTCAGTTGGAGAAGGATAGACACAGTGTGCAAGTAGATAGGGCGTGAAACACATCGGCCTGACTGCTGGCCTCTGGTAAGGATTTCCCTGACGGTTTCCTGCCACTTTCTAAGTCTATCATACTTTCCTGTTGGTTTTCCAGGAGACAGGCAGCAACTCCTAGGAGTAGTTAAATGGCAAGAGGGAAGATTTTGTTTGTTTGTTTTTATTTTATTTTATTTTTTGCCCTCAGGACCTTCCACAATTTCTAGGGCTAGAAGAGGAAGAGTGAGCTGAGAAAAACCTTCCTTTCTGTCCCATCTTGCCCTTAGCAAAATAGAGTTTCAGCTGCTCTGGGTGCCTCTTGACAGTGATTGGCAAGAGCTGTCAGTGTATACGGTACTGGCCATGATCTGTCTTTTCCCCTGAAGCCTTCTGCCCTCAGTGGGAATGCTCTGGTGCTGAGTTAGGCAGAGGCCAGGAGTCTTGGTCTTCCTTTGGGAAAGGATGTGCTCTGTACCCAGCGGGAAATTATACACTCTGGTGCCCAAGGATTTCTTCACAGGCCGTTTGCATGTGAACTGCTATGACAGGAAGGCGCTGAGCTGACCCAACAGGGAACACTTCTCTGACCCCCCACCACACATACACTAGGTACCCACTACAGGTTTTACTGGGCACAATTATTATCTCAATAAGTGTCAGTGTTATATACTCTAATTTGGGTAAGTCAGTGTCCCCCAAGCTGTCAGAGCGAGCAGGTTCTGTGGACCAGTCCATGTGGCCTGTCCTGGGTACCTCAAGATGGACTTGATGCTGACCACCCTGCCTTCTTCATACCACAGTCCAGTGGGGAAACTGTGCATCCCTCCTCCTCCTCCTCCAGACTTCCCAAAGCTTCCCCTGTCTGGTCACCATTCCTTCTTAGAATCAGTCTTCCTTTTTTATATGTAGGCCCCAGTGATAAAGCTCCCTGCTTACATACATGTTGCATGAACATTCTTGGATAACTCTGAGCTCAAACACAGCTTTCCTGGACAGACGCTGTCACAGCGAGGCTTTTGGGTATAAATATTCCTCTTCATCTTTGGGCCTGACTTGAGGTTCCCCATTAGGAGATGGACACCTGGGGGTATAAAGTTGCCCATGCAGATTCACGGAGAGGCCTCGCACTGACAGCGACATCCACTGTGTGTCTTCGCCTGCCTCCTGCATGCCAGCTGTCTGTGCCGCCTCCGTGTACGTGAGTGTGTGTGTGCACGTGTGTGACCTGCTTTCTGTCATTGGCTGCGCAAAACGTAGGCCTAAGTTGGCATGTTCCTGTAACGTACCTTTGTTCAAGCAGTCAGCTGGCCTCTGTTCTCCCACAGGTTCTACTCATATTCTTACTCCCACCAAATTTCTCATGGACCTGAGACACCCCGACTTCAGGGAGTCCTCTAGGGTATCTTTTGAGGATCAGGCTCCAACAATGGAGTGAGAGGAAAGAAACAAAGTAAAAGCAGCTTATTACAGAAAAGAAACTCTTCCGCTCCGAAGGGTTTTCTTTGACTATTCCGTCACTCTTTTTCTTTCTTTATTTTTTCTTTTTCCCTTTTTAGTTTATTATTTATTTGATTTTCTTTTAACGAGAAAATGCTTGCAGTTCTTAACATCAATTGAAAATGTGTCCAGTGCTGCCTTCACAAACCCTGCCATGAAACTCCCCGGGCTCCGACTTGCCAGCTCACATGCCTTGGGTTACCTGCTGCTCAGTCAGACAGCTGCAGGCCTCTGGGGTTTGAATCTGAAAATTAGTAGTCCTCAGAGAGGGAGCTGGGAGTTGAGGGATGACTGAGGCATGGTGCCCGAACCTGCTGGCCCTGTGTGTGGACACCAAGTGAGGAAGATGTAGCATCACGGCTGTAATAGTGTGGGAACTTGAGAGTGAGACCAGTGCGTCTTCTGGGATGGTCGTGTCCAAGAAGGCAGAAATCCAGTAGAGGTGCCCATCGGAGCCTGACTGGGAGGACCACTTGGCAGGGAGCTGACTGCAGCTGAAGTCAGGGCTTCGGAATAGACTCCAAGTCAGTGGTACTTAAGACATGCAAATGCCTTTTTCCTGGGACAGGCCCTTGTCCCAAGGAAGAGTTTCTAAGGAGTGGCTGGGTCACAAGCCACCATGAACTTAAGTCATCCATGGAAAGAACATTTATTTGTCTTATGCTCCTCTGGGTAAATGGCACTTTAATGGTTATTTGCTCTTTCAGTAATTTCTTTTATTTTAATTCTCCTCTGAGTTCCTTTCAAGAGTCAAGTAATCACACCCTCTCCCACTGCAGTGTCTTGGTGGGATCTGAGAGCCTGTGGGTAGAAACTCGGACCTCAACTCTGTGCTGTTTTGAACAGCATCTTCTCTCCCCACCCTGTTTGTGCCTCCACCCAGTCCTCAGGTACCAGGAACCTGCTGTCGGTTTGGTAGATTATCTAGATTCTATTCTTTCCCTAGTTCCGTCTCTCTTTCCATCCTTACGTGTGTTGGAAGACCCCTGTAATGGGTTTAAATGGCAAACTTATGATAAACAACTTCATCAGAGCATTAGGGATTCCTTAGCTGTTTTATACGTTCTGTGATCTGAGGTCACAGTTTCTATTCCTGACTTTGCATGCTCCATGGATGATGGGCCCTAAGGATGCCCCTTCATCCTGGTGCTGAGACATGGCCCAGTGAGTCACAGACAGTTCGCAGTTGGCAATGGAGAGAGACTTGGTCTTGGAGCCAGGAGGCCTGGATTTGCCTCCAGCTCGGCCATGAGCACCCAGTGTGACTGTAGGAGGTCACTTCCACCTCCTGGGCTGTGGTATATGGAAAACAGGGAGGCTGGGGCTTAGGCTTTGAGGCTCCTCTGAGGTCTGACAGCCTGTACTCCAATAATTCAGATTTGTGACTCAAACCATGGAATCCTACCCATTCCCTCACTTTCTGATGAACCTCAGGACAATGGTCCATCAGGCCTTGGCTAGATAACATCAGAAATGTGCTTATTTATATAAAGAGAATGGTGCTTCATCCAAAAAGGACATATTCTGAAAGGAAGAGGAGGAGGTAAGCCTTTTTCTCTCCTCTTTTCTTTCCTCGGTAAGTAATTATGATCCAGGAAAGTGGAGCGGGTTATGGCCTGGGTGGTAGCTCTCATCCTGCCCTGGCTCCTCTTTGCCTGGAAAGCAAGGGCAATGGGTGGTGAATAAAAGCAGTGTTCAAAAGCATTCCTTAGAAGCACCTTGAGAGGGGCTTCATCACAGACATCTGGTTCTGTGTACAGATGGCAGGTAGGTGGATGGCATTTGTATCGAGTATTTTAAGACTTCTAGAACAGCACAGCTATGAGTCGAGGCTGACTCGACAGCACGTAACAACAACAGCTAGCGTGCATTTGGGAAAGACTGTAGCTGTGGCAGATCACTTGCAGGATCTTCCAGAATTACACACTTGGACCTGTGGGCTCCTGTTAGAGTGAATTCTGGAGTCCCCTACTTCAGAAGAAGTCTCTCCTTGGCAGAGTGTTTCCTTTGTTTTGTACTCAAAGCAGCAGAGAGGGTCTGGGCTGCCCTCAGATCAAAGAAAGGCCATATAGACACTGGCCGTCTGTTCTTGGTTTCTGAAATGATTTGTTGGCACCGTTGGATTTTAGAGAGCTCAATTAAGAAAAATCAAGACATAGGGCCCTAGGGCCAGTGAGATCAGAAATAGATTAAAATCTGACTCCCTACTTCTGTTTGGATTGTCCAGGTGACCAGAGAACAGGATGGTGCAGGAAAGTGGGGTAGCCTGGTGTTTCTTTTGCATTAGGGTCCCTGTTAGGAGACCTTTTTCCTCAGCAGTGAATGAAGGGTCCCACAGACACTGTGCAGGTGAACCAGGGTCTCCTTTCCCTGAACCTAAGGCGACCCCAGCTGGCAGGGACAGCGGAAGTCCACACATGCCGCCAAGACTCACTGTAATCCTGCTACTCAGCTCTTCACATTTTCTGAGAAGCAAACCTTCTGATTAGATTTTCACCTCTGTCTGTGCTGGGTATTTATGTTAAAAGCACTAATCATTGGGAAGCCATCCAAGGGCTGTCAGAGGCACATGAAAGAGAAATAAAAGGCTGGGTTAGACCTATAATACTGTGCTTAACCACGTGGGAGAATTCTTTTGTTGTTTTTTTTATACTAAACATTTTGCTTTATCCCAGATTGGGGTCAGGTAAGTTTCATTTTTCAGTGAGACTCGGATTTTAATCTGAATTCAGAGCCGACCCATTGTCCAGCTGTTGAAATTTAAGGGTCCACTTGCATATCTTTTCCCTGGACCAGGAGGCCACACAGGGTGCCGCAGCGTAGGAAACCACAGGCGTAGATAGCTGTGGACCTGGCTCTGCCTCCACCCTACCATGAAGAGCCTGTCCACGCTCTTGGCTTCACTCTCCCAGCACGGAGGTGAGGGAGCCAGTCACTGTTCTCCAGACCTGGCTGATCACCACCCTCACCTAGGTTGCTCTTAAGTATACACATTCCCTCATGCCACATGGGATATTCTGAATCTATAGGTGTGTTTCAGCCAAATTCAGGAACCACTAGACCAGCCGATCTGTAAAAACGTTTCTGATTTTAAGATTCTGTAAGTATAGGAAGAGGGATTTTGTCCCACTAGAGCTCGCTGGGCCAGTCACAGCTTCGAAAATATGGGATCATTCATTCAGACACGTGTTGTTTTGGTGACCCCCTGTCCACATTTCACAATCCCCCAGTTATGCAGAAATAAGAGGGACTCCTCAGAGCAGCAGAATCCAATGCTACAGGGTCAGCCACCTGCAGGTTCAAAAGGAGAACATTTGCAAAAAGTGGGTCTTCGGGGTTTATGATGATGAAAACTTGACCAAGGGTATTAGAACACTACAGATTATCAGATGGCAAGAGTTGGCTTTCAGGTGTTTTGCATTACCACCAGCTGACCTGGCTCCTTTGGAGAAACCGGGTAAGCTAAGCCCCAGGAACTTGCTGTTGCCAAGAGTTTTAGAGTCATCACTGGTTGTCCCCAGTACTCTTGGTCCTGGAGTTTTTCTTCTTTCAGTCAAGACTAGAAGCAACAGATGGTCAGTGATCAGATGGTAGACAATTCTAGGGCACGGGTTCTGAGGCTTCCTTTCGGCCCCCTCCAAATCCTGAGTTGCACGTAAGCAAGTGTGGGGAGCACTTCGGGATGGGCATCTGATCAGAAGAACTCCTTTTTGATTTTTCCTTTAGATGAAGTCAGCCTTCTTGTTTCCTGGAACTCAGATGGGGTGACTGGGGGCAGAGGGGAGGCAGCATGTGCACCCGTTGTTACTGCCTCTAACTAGCAAGCCCCCAAGATATTCCCTGCACTGTGTATCCAGGGGCTGTTGTTCACTGTGTAGACACATAGACTACATCGATTCAAGATTCAGGAGGCCCTCATTCTGACAGTGGTTCACTGTTCAGAATGTGGGACAGGTCTTCTAACATTCACATCCTGTTTCCTCACTTGTAGAGCAGCCTTTGACCTCTTTTAGGACCAGCGGGAAGATTGATAACCAGTTGCTGTTGTGTCGACTCCAACTCACAGTGATCTCACGTGTATCTGAGTAGAACTGTGCTGCACAGGGTTTTCAAAAGTAGATCACCAGCCTGTTCTTCTCAGGTGCCTCTGGGTGGACTTGAACCACTTACCACCTTTTGGTCAGCAGCCAAGCAGGTTAGCTGTTTGTACCACCCAGGGACTCCAGGAAGACTGATCAGGACATAGAAGTAATTGAATGTACTTCAGGGGAAAGGACATACTTCTAAAACCTAAGGCACATTTGCTTAAGGAGCGTCAGGTCTCATGCCTCATGCTTGGCGTCTCTGGGGAGTAGCCAGGACTGGGTCCTCACTCAAAGCAGTGCCTGGTGGCTGAGGCTTAGACCATGGGGAATGGGAACGTGGGAAGAAGCCCTACACACTAGAGAAGGCTTTACAAGTTTCTGCTTCATCCAGACTGACCAGAAAGGTTAACAGAAGAGCCTTCTGGCCCCAGGCCTACTCGCAGTTCATCTCAGTCATGGGTCAGCTGAGCAAGTAGCAGTCAAAGGCATAGGAACCCTGGTATTTGGGATCTTGCCCAATAAGCCAGCCAAAGCGCCCTTTGGCCCACTCTGGGATGGAAATCTGGCATCCGACGGGTCCCACTGCCCGCCCCACAAAGGCCCGCTCCCTCACCCACATCTCCAGGGAGGCACATTTTCAAGTACGGCTCTCTTTTGTTCAGTTCTCTCCCACCAGGATCTTTCTTTGACGCGCATGTGTGCAGTCCTCATGCTCCCACACCACCCAGTCACTCCTGTTCTGTTTGACGGTCCATGTCCAGACCACACAATCCATGCATCCTTTGTTTACTGCACTTAATAGAGTTCTCTCCTTACGAAAAAGGACTTCATTTTTTTTTTTTTTTTTTTTTCTGTTTTTGTAGTAGAAGTATATCTAATTCCATTAGCTTAAAGTTTTTGCAAGCATTTCTAATCTCTTAACAATGTGCGGTCTCTGCAAGGTAAGGCCTCAGGTACCCTGGCCCTTTCCCTTTCACACCTGAGGTCCCACCCACCGCGGCAGTACCACTCACCTGTCTTCCAGAGGTCAGTGGCCTCCCCTAGAGTGTTTTGCCCTCCCACTTCCTCCCTACTGGGCATGTTCTTTCCACACACAGTCCCCCCTACCAAGCCCTGCCCCATTCCCGATCATCTCTGCCGGATTGTTTAGAATTTCCCTCCCTGGCTTCACCTTGAGCTTCAGGAGAGAATTAGCCATGCAGCTTGCCTTGTTACCTGGCAGGTGGTGCTGAGCCCTGACCGGGAGGTGGGCTCAACCCTCTGTGAAGTCTGGGACCCTGCCTGAGCCGAGGACGTGCGTTGAGGAGCCATCGTGCCTCAGTGTCTCCCAGGCCTATTTTGACACAGCCCCCAGCCCCGTCCCCTCCACTTCCACTAGACCAACATCGGGGTGGGGGAGGGGGGAGACGCAAGTCTGGGGATTGAGAAGAGCAGGCAAGGAAAAAAAAAAAGACTGAAACAAGAACTCCCGCAAGCTCACTCTCTTTTCTGCCTCCCCCCAGGATCCACGCACATTCTCACTCCACAGAAACTGCTGGACACGCTGAAGAAACTGAATAAAACAGATGAAGAAATAAGCAGTTAAAAAAATAAGCCACCCCTCCCAACAGCGCACCACCCTCCCACCACGTCCACAGCCCCCCACTGCCGCCTCCTTACTTTGCCCCCCCTCTGTCCCTCCGTTGCCTCCTCCCCAGCTCCGCACGCCCTAGTCGGCACTGTCGCCGCTGCCTTCTCGTGTTTAACGATGCCCTCTTATTTGAAACGGAAGAAAATAATGCATTGTGTTTTTTTTAAAAGAGTATCTTCTATATGTATCTCAAAAGGAAAAAGTCACGTGCAAGTGACGCACTGCTGGAGACATTTTTGAACTGTTTAGAAAGAATGGACACCTTCTCCCTATTGTTTATGGCTCTGTAACCTTATACATAACCCAGTGGAACATGTGGAAATTGCTTGAGTATGAAAAAGGTAGACGTTCGGGTGCTGTTGAAAACTTGTTTTGGGGTTGTCTCTGTTCTTGTTGGGAATCAGGTGTCTGTGTTCTTGGTGTATTTCAAACTGAGGCTTAATCTGTTATCTTCCCTCCAGTTCCTATCCCTTGATGTACCTGCTTTCATCCGGATGAGCTTGGCGGGAAGCTCAGGGGACAGCTCATGTGGTTTGAGGTGGAATAGAGCTTTGCTTTCGCCAGCACCTGATACCCTGAGTGGTGCGGCTGTGGGTGGTGGCCGGGGTTCCTGTGTGAAATCAGGCTGGTGGCAGGTACCAGCTGCCATCCTGGCCCTCCACAGCCTCTCCTGTCTTCTCCCTGGCCCTCCACAGTGCTGGGACCCTGAGGGAAGTCGTTCTCAGGTCCAGCCAGAGACCTTCATCTCTTGGAGAACAGCTAGGCCTGGTCCTGTTGAGCAGATTCTTTCCTCCCCCAGACCCTCCCCTAACAGGGCTCTTTGTTCTCAGAAGGTAAGCCGGGTGGGACACAGGGGTCAGGAATAGGCTAGGACACAATGGGTTCTGGAGGCCCCTGGTCAAAGGCCCTTTCCTGTAGAGAAAGGTTCTTGACTTCAGATCACTTGAAGGATAGTCCGTTTGTATAGACGCTACCTACCCAGCAAGCAACTTTCGTCAGATTATCCTCAGTTTAAGATACTTCGTAATACTTTATTTTGTGTAATGTGAGATCATGTGTCATTGTGCTTGAAAGAGAAAAGGATCATTTTTTTGCTCTGTATAAAAACAATCTAGCTAACATAAAACTTAGCTCTAAAGCAAAAATTAAAGACACAAACGCCGGAAGGATGTCTTGACATCCTCAAGACTCAGCAGTTCTCCATTCTCTGGTAGTGAGCACACCACTTGTTTTCCTGCTGTGGTCGTGAATATCATGACAGTGGAAGTCACAAAAAATGCCCCCACCAGCTCCCTCCCTGCCCTTCAACCCCTGCAGACCGTGTGTATATTACTGTCTCGTGATGTTGTTGCAAACGTGGTGTATGCTAGTTCAATGCAGCCTTCAGCTTTCCTTTCAGAATACGCTCTTTCCCAGCCCTGTTAGATGCATCGTGGTGTTTTCTTCTCAAGCCTTTGAAATCTCCCCCTAGCACTCAGATTAGTTTTCAGGTCTCCTCTCTGTCTTCCTTCTTCCTCTTAAGATATCTTATTTCCCTAGGACAGAACTGTAGGTACTTGCATTGATTTTGTTTCTTATTCTTATTGCCTGTTTTGTCCCCTCCCTTTGACCGAATGATGCTCTTGCTTCAAGACCTTGTTTGTTGAACTTGTTAATTTTCTTTTCTTTGTTATTTATATAAAAACAATTTATCAAAAGGCTATTTTAAAAAGCTAGTCTGTCTTGAAACTTGTTTACCTTGAAATTATCAGAATCTCAGTGTTTGAAAATATTGAAGCACAAACATGTATCATCTCTGTACCGTTCTGTACTAACGCACTGGAGTCTAATAAATAAATCAGTCAGCGCCATCTGCGGTGTCCAAGATGACCCCTGGTCTCGTTTTACTTTGGGGAGTAGGAGGAGAGAGGTTTCTGTGGTCCACTGCAGAGCAGCCTGACCACCTCCAGCCATGGCTTAGAATCTTCCCAATGCAGGTCACTGATATTGTATTAGGATCTACAGTTGTCTCACATTTGGGGACAACCTACGAAGCTTGTCTTGCACCTCCAGCAGCATCAGGGCATTACCTATAGCTGCAGTAATCCCTCCATTGCCCTGTTTTCCCTTATTTAGAATGTCTCTGCCCAAGAGAATGTTATGCCAAGAGATTTGGAAAACAGCTACCTGGCCAACTGACTGAAAGAGATCCATATTTGTACCCATTCCAAAGAAAAGTGATCTCACAGAATGTGGAAATTGTGGAACAATATCATTAATATCACATGCAAGTAAGATCTTAACTGAAGATAATTCAAAAACTGTTGCAGCAGTATATTGACAGAGAACTTCCAGAGGTGCAAGCTGGATTCAGAAGAGGACATGGAACAAAGGATATCATAGCTGCTGTCAGATGGCTCCTGGCTCAAAGCAAAGAATACCAGAAAGATGTTTACTTGTGTTTTATTGACTATGAAAGGCATTTGATTGTGTAGATCATAACAAATTATGGATGACATTGAGAAGAATGGGAATCCAGAACACTTGATTGTGCTCGTGAGGAACCTGTACATTGACCAGGAGGCTGTTGTTCGAACAGAACAAGGGGACACTTCATGGTTTAAATCAAGAAGGAAGTGTGTCAGGGTTGTATCCTTTTCCCACGCTTACTCAATCTGTATGCTGAGCAAATAATCTGAGAAGCTGGACTGTATGAAGAATAACGTGGCATCAAGATTGGAGGAAGAATCATTAACAACCTTCGATATGCTGACAACACAACTTTGCTTGCTGAAAGTTAGGATGACTTGATGCACTTTACTGATGAAGATTGAAGAGTACAGTCTGCAGTATGGATTATATCTCAATATAAAGAAAACAAAACTCCTCACAACTGGACCTATAAGCAGCATCACAATAAATGGAGAAAAGATTGAAGTTGTCAAAGACTTCACATTGCTTGGTTCTACAATCGATGGCAGTGGAAGCAGCAGTCAGGACATTAGACGACATATGGCACTAAGCATGTTGGCTCCAAGGTACCTCTTTCAAGTGCTGAAGAGCAAAGATGTCTCCTTGAGGACTAAGGTGTGCCTGACACAAGTCATGATATTTTTAGTCGCCTCATATGCATGTGAGAGCTGGACGATGAATAAGGAAGACCAAAGAAGAATTGATGCTTTTGAGCTGTGGTGTTGGTGAAGAATGCTGAAAGGACCGTGGACTGCTAAAAGAACTAACAGATCTGTCCTGGAGGAAGTGCAGCTGGAATGCTCCTTGGAAGCAAGAATGGCCAGACTTCGTCTCACCTACTTTGGTCGTGTTGTCAGAAGGGACCAGTCCCTGGAGAGGGATGTCAAGCTTGGTAAGGTGGCGGGTCGACAAAAGAGGGGAAAGCCCTCAGTGAGATGGATTGACACAGTAGCTGCGACAGTGGGCTCAAGTATAGCACGGATCATGGAGCTGGTGCAGGACCGGGTGATGTTTCGTTCTGCTGTGCATAGGGTCGCTGTGAGTCGGACATGACTCGGCAGCACCTAACAACAGCAACAACAACAGAATGTCTCTCCATCTCAGAGACTGCAGGGCTCAGTCTTTGCAGATCCTTCTTACTCAGGCATGTGGTAACACTATATTTAGGCCATGCCATCAGTGTTCACTGCGTGCCTTTTCTGTTCCCTGTTGCCACACAATCTAGCCCACATGCAATCACATTTCCACATTGGAGGCTGGTAGGTTCCCATGCTGCTCTTGAAAACTATTTGTGACCTGGAGAAACTTCAATAATGTTGGTCCAGGTTGGGGAGTAGGCTTAAGTTAGGGCTGGAGTCACATTGGAAACCTGCTCAAATTATGGGTACAGAGGAATGGGATTCTTTGTAGGAACTTCTGTTTGCACTTTTTTGTCCCAAGTCATATTATCATTCAAATCCTGATCTCCTATACAGCATGAAGAAATTTAACAACTCAAAGCCAGTTGGTGGAATTTGTACCACCACTGCCCTGCTCCAGTCTTCTGAGACTTGTCTTGTAATGATGACAGTGACTACTTAATTGAGTTCCTGCTCCATGCCAGGCTTCTCACTTACCTAGTCTATTGTATGGCGTCCCTTCCCGTTTTACAGATGAGGCAGCTGAAGTTCAGAGAGATATAGTAACTCATGACACACCAGCTGGGAAGCATCACACACTATATATCAGTAGTTACTTCACCATTAAGGAGATCTGATGGCATAGTGCCTAAGGCATTTGACTGCTAACCAGAAGGCTGGCGGTTCAAACCCACCAGCCAAAATGCCTTGGAATGGGGTCAATTGGAATCTTTAAATTCTAATTGTTTTAAACCAAACTTAACATTAAATAAAGCAAAGTAAATACTGTTTCCTCCTCCTCCTCAGGGTCATCTGTGTCCCCCCAGGCCCTGTGGTGGTAGCTTTCTGTTCTGCCCCTGGTTGTTTCTGTCATTCATTGACCCAGCAGCAAACAAGCCTGGGCCTTTACCCTCCTGGCACAAGTTCTGGTTCTTCTGTGTTACACAGCACAGATGGAGTCTGTGGGCCATTCCTCCAAAAAGTCTCCAGTGATGTTAAATATTCTGGGAGGGGCAGGGAGCTCTCAAACCAAAGCATATAGCATTAAAAAGTAAGCAATCCTAAGATCAAGATGGGGCCATGAAATGAAAAAAAAAAGTTTTAATATAAAACTCTAATAATGAAGATAGTATAAGGATAGACATTGATTTCAGTAAGAATGACAAGACAATTGAATGGGGAAAGAATAGTCTTTTCAACAAATGGTGTATACAACAACTCTGTGCAAAATAATGAAGTTAGACTCCTGCCTCACACCATACACAAAGATTAACAAAACAAATCAAAGGTCTAAATGTAAGTTCAGAGCAAGAGTTAAATATAAAGCCCTTGGAAGAAAATATAGGTGTACATCTTCATGGCCTTGAGTTAGGCAATGGTTTCTTAGATGTGATGCCAAAAGCACAAGAAACAAAATAAAAATGGGTAGCATAGTGCCTAAGGCATTTGACTGTTAACCAGAAGGCTGGTGGTTCAAACCCACCAGCCACTCCTCAGAAGGAAGATGGGGCAATCTACTTCCGTAGTGATACTGCCTCGGAAACCCAAGGAGGGGTCGCTATGAGTTGGGTCTGACTCAACGGCACATAACAACAACCACAACAAACCAGGCATCACCAAAATTAAAAACTTTGTGTTTCAAATGATACCATAAAGAAAATAAAAGGTAATCCACAATCAACCATGGGAGATCAGAAGGGCAGTATTTGCATGGGGAGATAGTTCAGAGGGCAGGAATGCATAGGAAAGAAGGACACAAGGAGAAGGTTACCACAGGGAGAAAGTGGGAAGAGAGCTGTTACATTGTGGGAATTCCAATCAATGTCACGAAACAAAATGTATAAACTTGTGTGGAAAATGAATGTGTTCTGTAAACTTTCACCCAAATCACTACTTATTTATTTATATATAAGGTAATCCACAAAATGGGAAGAAATGCTTGGACATCATATATCTGATGAGAGATTTTTATCTAGAATATATAATTGTTGTTGTTGTTATGTGCCGTCGAGTCGGACCGACTTGGTTTTTAAGTGCTCTTTATATATTCTGAGCTCCCAGAATATATAAAAAACACTTAAAAACCAAATCTGTTGCCGCTGAGTCAATTCCAACTCATAACAACTGTGTACTATAGGACAGAGTAAAACTGCCCCATAGTGTTTCCAAGGTTGTAAGTCTTTACAGAGACAGACTCACATCCTTCTCCTGTGGAGCTGCTGGTGGGTTTGAACTACTGACCTTTTGGTTAGCAGTCAAGTGCTCAACCATTGTGCCACCAGGGCTCCTTAAAGAACATTTGCAACTCAATAAAAATTCAGTTAAACCATGTATAGTGAACTTCAGTAGAAATTTCTCCAAAGAAAATATACAAATTGTAAATGAGCTCATAAAAACATATTCAACATTAGTCATCAGGGAAATGCAAATCAAAAGCACAGTGAGATACCATTTCCCACCCACTAGGATAACACTGTGGATTGAATTGTGTCCCCCAAAACTGTGTGTCAACTTGACTGGGCATGATTCTCTGTGGTTTGGCAGTTATATAATGATATAATCATCCCCCATGATCTGATCTGATGTGATCAGCCTGTCAGGTCTAAGGGGATTAGGGTAGGATACAACACCCTAACTCAGGTCACAGCTCTGATCAGATGTAAAGGGAGTTTCCCTGGGGTGTGGCCTGCATCACATTTTGTCTTACAAGAGAGTAAAGGAGAGAGAAGCGAGCAGAGAAGGAAAGACCTCACTACCACCAAGATAGAAGAGCCAGGAATGGAGTATGACCTTTTGACCCAGGGTCCTTGCACTGGGAACCTCCTAGACCCAGGGGAAGATTGATGCCAAGACACACAGAGATCTCCAAGGAACAACAGACCCACGACGAAAAGAGTCAAGAGTCTTCCCCCTAGAGCCAACAGGGAAAGGAAGCCTTCCCCTAGGGCTGGCACCCTGGATTTGGACTGCACGCCCCTGAAACTATGAGAGAATAAATTTCTGTTTGTTAAAGCCTTCCACTTGGAGTATTTCTGTTATAGCAGCTATTCTGGTTACCTAGTACCACTCTGACAGGAATATACCACACGTGGGATGGCTTAAACAAACAGGAGTTTATTCTCTTACAGTTTGGGAGGCTAAAAGTCCGAGCTCAAAGTGCCAGGCTCTAGGGGCTGGGTGAAAGCCCCCCAGCCTTGGGGTCTAGCTCTGCCTCCTGCTCCTGGCCCACTGGAGCTGGAGGTGTTTCTTCACTCAGACAGCTGCTGGCTGCTGAGGCTGACAAGCCCAAAGTTGACAAGTAAAAAGGCACAGTCCCGATGTTACCAAACCACACAGCAGGCCATTAATTCAAGTCCATTGTAAGTCCCAATGTCGGCAGAGCATGGCAGGCTGCTGAACAATGACACGGCTACA
>NW_006921710.1:6550511-6559896 GCF_000298275.1 Orycteropus afer afer | reverse complement strand
AGCTGTTCACAGTAGATTCCACCATGGAGTTGATTGCCCGTCTCATCGTGGGGAATACTGCATCCAGCTGCCCAGCCACTCAACTGGGCCCAGCCAAGTTGACACACAAACTTAACTACCATAGCAGCACTAGATAACTAGGACAGATGACTATAATTAAAACAAAGCAGATGACAAGTATTGACAAGGATATAAAAAAATTAGAATCCTCATACACTGGTGGGAATATAAATGGTAGAGTCACTTTGGAAAATAGTCTGGCATTTCTTTAGTTAAATACCCCATGACCCAACAAGTCCACTCCTAGGTGTGCACTCAAGAAAAATGAAAACGTATGTCCACACAAAACTTGTACATGAATGTTCATAGCATTCACAATAGCCAAATGGTGGAAACAACCTAAGTGTTAGTCAACAGATGAATGGATAAACAAATTGTGATAAAAACATGCAATGAAGTATTATTCAGCCATAAAAATTAGTGATGTCCTGATAGATGCTATAGCATGATGAACCTTGAAAACTTTATGCTAAGTGAATAAGCCAAACACAAACAGACACAGGATCCCACTTACTGAAACACCGAGATGAAGCAAATTCAGAAAAAGTAGATTAGTGATCACTGGGGTCTGGAAGTAGGGGAGAATAAGATTTATTGCTTAATGAGTATAGAAGGTCTGTATGGGGAGATGAAACATTTAGCAAGTAAATAACAATGATAGTTGCACCACATTGTGATTATAATTGTCTTTGTCCAGGACCTGACTCAACAGCAGTGAGTTTTTTGGAGTTTTTTGAGTTGTCATCAACTCAGTTCCAACTCATAGCAACCGCACGTGTGTCAGAGTAGCACTGGGCTCCACAGGCTTTTCAGAGGCTGATTTTTCAGACGTAGATCACCAGACCTTTCATCCGAGGCACCTCTGGGTGGACGCAAACCTCCAACCTTTTGGTTAGCAAAAGGTTGAGTGTCTTAACCATTAGCACCGTCCAGGGACTCCTGGGATTATAATTAGTGCTAGTGACTTACACACCTAAAAATTGTTAGACTGACCAATTTTATGTTACATGTATTGCACCACAATAATAATAATAATAAATAAGCTTCATGGAGGAGGGAGGATTCAGAACAGGCCTTGAAGGGTGGGAGGATTAGAATAGTGTCAGCGAGAAGCGGGCTTCTCTAGGGAGTCGCTGTTAACCTCCAGCATCACTTGAACAAATGGCACTGTTGGCCGATGGGAATTGTCAGGGGCAAACGATATGGATGGACAGTGGTCAACACAGACGTGCAAACCAGCAGGCGCTTCCCTTCTACAGCCGGACCTCACAGCAATGAGCAGTTGGAACCACATTTAGACAGAGAGGCTGCCTTAGTGAAGGAAAATGCTCAGAATGCTTAATTTTATCATTAAAATCCACTGCCAAGGGAGGAAAAATGATCTCCCAGTTCCTCGATGCTTATTTTGTGAGCCAGGATCCACTGGGACCAGTGCTGAAAGAGCCCTGGCTCTGTGAGCATCAAGGATGGGTCTTGCTAAGTGAATGAGGGAAAACTCCCCTGAAAGCCAGGTTCCTCGCCTGTGTGCTCCCGGAGACCAGTTGGCAGTGGACGGTTCAAGTCCTGTTCTTATTGGCATTGAAGGGAATAGTGAAATTGGGACTGTGGTCAAGTTGCAACCCCTGGGTGTGGAAACATTGTCAGCGTGCTGAGGGAGGCACTAGACTGCACCTTTCCACATGGAAGTATGAGGAACACAAAGCTGGAAACATGTCTTCCTGACACTGAAAATGCCACTTCTGTATTTTCAAGGGTCTTCTTGTTCAAGTGGTGTATCTTTAGGATCTTAAGTAGCCTGACCCTATCACTCCAGAACCAAATATTATGATTTAAAGCCATAATCTAAAACTACATACTAAATCCTGGAACAAAAACTGAAGAAACCTTCTCCAGAGCTGAAAGCAGCCAGAGAGTAGTAGATCCAGATTGTAGAAATTTGCCAAAATGGCCACAGTACCTTGTACCTCCCTTCTTTGGGTTGCCTTGTGACTTGTTTTGACCAATAGAATGTGGCAAGAGCAACCTTGTGCCAGTTCCAGGCTTGAGCAAAACCAAACTGGACTCATCTGCTGGGTGATGACAGATAGTCCCCTCCATCACTCCAGCCAACAACCAGCTACACCAGGCGTATGAGTGAGGCACCCTGGGATGAACTAGCCCAGCTGACCTACCAGCTGACTATAGACCTATGGGTGACCCCACTCAAGATCAGATGAACCTGGCCCAGATCAAAAGAACTCTTCAGCAAATCATGAGCTAAATAACGGTAGTTGTCTTCAATCATTACGTTTTGGGATGGTTTGTTGTACACCAAGAGTGACTGTTGTTGTTAGGTGCCATCAAGTCAATTCCAATTCATAGCAACCCTATTACAACAGAACAAAACACTTCTCACTCCTGCACCATCCTCACAATCATTTCTGTGTTTGAGCCCATTGTTGCAGTTACTGTGTCCACCTATCTCATTGAGGGTCATCTTCTTTTTTGCTTTCTACCAAGCATGATGTCCTTCTCCAGGGACTGGTTCCTTCTGACAACATGACCGAATTAGGTGAGGTGAAGTCTGGTCATTCTCACCTCTAAGGAGCATTCTGGCTCCACTTCTTCCAGGACAGATTTGTTAGTTCTCCTGGCAGTGCATGGTACTTTCAGTATCCTTTGCCAACACCACAACTGAAAAGCATCAACTCTTCTTTGGTCTTTCTTATACATTGTCCAGCTTTTACGTGCATGTAAGGCGATTGAAAACACCATGGCTTGGGCTAGGTGCATCTTAGTCTTCAAGGTGACATCTTTACTCTTTAACACTTTGAAGAGGTCTTTTGCAGCAGATTTTCCCAGTGCAATATATCATGATAGGATATTAATGACATTGTTCCATAATCCTGCATTCTGTTCAATCATCTTTCTTTGGAATGGGCACATATGTGGTTCTCTTTCAGTGACTGTTACAAGGATTTAATTTGCTGCAATCTCCCAAGTCAAACATTCTACCTTCCAGCTTTTGAGTGTGTGATATGCTTATTGCCTTAGTGTGTGACCGATTATTTCAGTAAAGAACTGAATATACCCATGTTTGATCTGAATATCAAGAACTACTGACACATGCTGTCATTTCCCATAAATTAGAATGTTCCCATTCAGTATAAAGAGTAAAACAAAACAAAATGACCTGACCTGCTAGTCGTTGATCCAGATGAATATCCTGCCCTGAGTGAATGGTTTTAAGCAATACCTAAGGCATTTGTGGGAGCTCTGGTAGCGTAGTGCCTAAGGTACTTGACTGCTAACCAGAAGACTGGCCATTCAAACCCACCAGCCACTCCTCGGAAGGAAGATGGGGCAATCTACTTCCGTAGTGATACCACCTAGGAAACCCAAGGACGGGTCACTATGAGTCAGGTCCAACTCGACGGCAGTGTGTTTGTTTGTTTGTAAGGCATTTGACTGCTAACCAGAAGGCTGGTGGTTCAAACCCCCACTCCTCGGAAGGTGACTGGGCAACCTGCTTCCATAGAGATGCCGCCTCGGAAACCCAAGGAGGAGTCGCTCTGAGTTGGAACCAACTCGACGGAAGTGGTGAGTTTGGTTTTTTTTTTTTTTTCTTCTCGTTGGTAGGAAACTATTCTACTTTAGTTTTATGTGTGCTTTTAAATTATGTAAATTTTCATTTTCTTTACTTTTGTTGTTGTGAGCATACACCCAGGTGAACATACACCAATTCAGCCACTTCTCCATGTACAATTCAGTGACACTCATCACACCCTTCCAGCTGTGCAGCCATCTCACCCTCCTTCTCTGAGTTGTTCCTCCCCCATTGACATAAATTCATTGCCCCCTAAGTTTCTTATCTAATCTTTCAAGTTACAGTTGTCACTTTGATCCCATATAGATAGCTCTTCAAAGAGTATGATCCTCAGACATTTTTTACTAGTTAACTAAGCTATTTGGGTTTAAGAAGACTTTAGTGGACATTTTTGGTTTAAGTTTTAAAGATTATCTCAGGGCAATTGTATCAGAAATTCATCCAGCCCCTTATTAATTATTTAAATTTTTTTTGTGAATCTGTGCTTTTCCAAATTTAGACAAAGTTGGTGGCCTGTGTGTGTACTCATTACCCATTATTATAGACTCTCTAATTACTGTTCAAAGAGGCCCTTCTGATTGCTCACCCACCAGCCATTCTTTACCCCCTTTTTTCTTGTTGAAAGATCCTGGTGCTGTTCAAACAAGCTACCTCCCTGCAACACTGCTGTGCCCTGCCTCAAGCCAGTCCCCTCCACCCATGCTCCTTGCCAGTCACAGGCTTAGGCACCAGCATTGGCAATTTCCCAGTTGTAGGGGCTTCTGGAAGTGTTCTTTGCTAATAACAGTTGACTCAGGAAGGACTGGAAAGATGGCCCCTCATCTTCTCCAGGGTGTGACCCAGACAGGCTGGGATGCCAGGACCTGAGCAGCCATTTTGGACCCTGAGGAGAGCCATCAGCACACAAGATGACAAAAGGAATGGGTCAAAGGACTCAGTTCCTTGGTCATATTCTTGCACTGTTGAAATAACCAACCCTGGCACTGCCCTAACTCCACAAGACCATCTGACTCAGTTTCCCTCAGAAGCCAAAAAGTCTGAGAAAGTCTCAGTAGAGAGGGGTACTCCCTAAGGAGGGTAGCTCTGGGGAAAGGCAGAGTTTCAGCTTTGCTAAGGGGGGTTGGCCAGAGCTGCCATCTGGGCATCTTCTGACCGGCCTCATGTTCCTGTCAACCAATGTAGAGGCCATATTTAAGGACCTCAGCCTGTAGACATGTCCACAGGTCTCAACAGCAAAGAGTTGTGTGTGTTTTCTATCAACACTTAGCAAGGTGACCAAGAAAAAGGCCACCACTCAATTATCTGAAACAAATATCAGAAAAAATATCTGAATTTGTTTCATGTGTGGCCAGGAGTTGGAGCTTGTGAAACAGTTTCCCTGACAGGGTTTGGGGAAGCTGGAAGTTCAGGGATTGGTGGGCTTCTATGGTGGCCTATTCAGTGATTGGTTGGTTCCCTTTGGCTGTGGAGTGTGGTTACTAGAGTGAGGCAGTTGCTAATTGTCTGGCTTTTCCAAAGGGTGGTGGTTGAAATGATCAGTCATTGATTAACCACATTCAGAACTGGCTCTGGTGGTTACCTGTTAACGTTGCCATGGAGTAGTCTTTTCCTAAGAGGATGGACACTTAATATTCTCGGTATTTATTGCATAATGGTTAAGAGCACAGGCTTTGGAGCTGAGCCTTGCCTTGACTCCTGACTTCCCTGTGTGACCTGGATGAGTTAGCCTTGCTTGTCCAGTTTTCATATCACTATAATAGAGAGATATGTGCCTCGCATATAGGACTTCTATGAGAATTAAATGTAATAATCGATGTAGAGCCCTTAAGATGATGCTTAAACCAAAAAACCAAACCCACTCCCATCGAGTTGATTCTGACTCATAGCAACCCTATAGGACAGAGTAGAACTGCCCACGGGGTTTCCAATGCTATAAATCTTTTTCTTTTTTTAAATTTTTCATTGTAATTTAGGTACAAATTTACAAAGCAGATTCATTTTCCACTCAATAATTCATACACATTTTGTTTCACGGCACTAATTACAGTCCCCACAATGGAATGATTCTCCTTGCACCTCCTCCCTGGATTACCCCTTCTCTGTACGCTTCTTCCCTGTGCATTCCTGTTTGTCTAGGTTTCCCCCTTTGCAAATGCTGACCTTCTGATCTCTCGTGGTTGACTATTCTAAGGGGTGCATCTCCCTGGGATAGGTGATCAGCTGGTAGGTCTTTTTATTGTTTGGCTGAGAGCTAACCCACCAGAGTGAGTCCAGTCCCAAGGCTGTAAATCTTTCTGAAAGCAGACTGCCTTACCTTTTTCCCTTGGAGCTACTGGTGGTTCAATCTGCCAACCTGATTGTGTTAACCACTGCACTACTAGAGCATCCTGATGATGCTTAGTGCATAGGAAAAGTTACAGTTGTCACTACAGGTGGCATTTCTGGCCTCCTATCAGGTAACCTTCTGGTCCCATTCAAATCTTTCACCTCATGCAACTGGGGTGATCTTTAAAATGCAGTTTAGAAAGTGTGTTCTCATTGGTCATCAGATAGAAGGTGAGCTCCTTCTCTCATGTAGGAGGCTCCTGTGGTCTTGCCTGGTTATCTCTCAGAGCTGCAGCCTCCCTGGCCTTACCAAAGTCAAGCCTAGTGCCTTCATGAATGGATCCATGATGGAAGTGGTTCGTGGCCCCATCCCCATGTTCCCATAGCTCTTTACACCTCCTCTTCCTAACATCAAGTCACAGGTTGCAATTCTGCTGTTTAATTTGTGTGCACATCTGATTAAAGACACCCCCTCACCACAAGGGTGCTCAACTTAATAAGGGCCGAGGACCAAGGGCCAACTGAATAAAGAAATAGAATGAATGAATGATTTAATTAATTAAGGCACCCAATCAAGAGTAGCATGTTTAATAGTTTAGCTTAATTGATAAAGAGGATCTGCTTTGAGATTGTGCTCTTTTAAGAATTACCTACATAGGGCCACTCAGTCACAGCCAGCTACCTGGAGGGAGTGGGTAGTTGGACCTGTGGGCTTGGGCCCATGGTCACAGGGCACATCAAGCTCAATTGGCATAACATACTACACACAAAAACATTGTTCTTCATCCTACTTTGGTGAGTAGTGACTAGAGCCTTAAAAGCTTGCAAGCATCCATCTAGATGCAACTATGGGTCTCTCCTCACCCAGAGCAAACAATAATGAAGTAAACCAAAGATGCATGGAAACAGTCAATCCAAGGGGCTAGTAGACCATGTGATCCTCAGCCCATACAACTATGAGACCAGAAGAACTAGATGGTGCCTGGCTACCACTGTCAACCACTCGGAGGAGGATCAATGCAGGAGATCCTGGATAAAGTGGGAGAACAATGTGGAACAAAACTCAAAATCATAAAAGAAAGATGAGGTTTGCTGGTCTGATAGAACCTGGTAAGACCCCTGAGACTGTGACCCCTAGTTACCCTTCAGGACTGGAACTGAACTCATTCCTGTAGCTTCCAACCAAACAACAGACAGGCATATGGGGTGAACATTTACATCAGGTAGGTACATTCCTTGGAGCAATCAATCTTGGAAGAACAGAAGGGCAGTGTTTGCACAGGGAGATAGCTGGGATGGTGTGGGGACAGGAGTGCATGGGAGGGAAGGACCCAGGGAAGAAGTAACTACAGGGAGGAAGTGAGAAGAGAGTTGTTACATTGTGGGGAATTGCAGTCAATGTCATGTAACAAAATGTATATGAACTGCTGTATAGAAAATGAATTTGCTCTGTAAACTTTCACCCAAATCACAATAAAAATTAAAAAAAAAAAAAAGAATTACCTACACAGGATCAAATTAACAACAGCAGCTCAAAAGAGTAAACAGAAAACTTAAGGGGTAGTAAGTTTATGTTAAGGGAAAGAAGAGTTGGAAAAAGCAGGGCGGAAACGGTGGCATAACTTGAAGATTGTAGTCAGTGCCACTGAATTGAACTTGTAGGAATTGTTGAATTGCTGTAGGTTCTGCTGCGTATATTCTCAACAGCAAAATTAATTAATTAGCCCTCCCTGCTTGCTGCCTCCTCCCCCTAACCTAAAGCAAACACCTTGTCGTTTGCCTTGGGTGCACTTACCCTAGTTATAATTATGGGGCTTTGGGAGTGATTATTGCTTTAGAAATTACTGAATTGGGATAAAAGAGTTGGATGTTTTAAAGCAGGGCAGGCTTCTGCCCAGGAGTCGGGATTTTTGTCAGCCTTCCTGAAGAAGGCAGCTGGCTATCTCAGAACTGATCAACCAGAACCCTCCATTCATTCCCTTTGTAAAGTGCCCAATCTTTTCAGTTCCTCCAAAACTGGTTTGTTTACATCTTCATTTAAATTGTCAAGTCATCGTCATGATTTTCATCACAGCAGCCATTGGTTCTGAACTCATCAAGTGCCAAGTTCTGGGCTTGTCGCATGGGCCCTGTACGTTTATCCCTTTCTCATAGGACCCAGCACTGGTAAGAACCCTCATTATTCAGATGGGAAAATCTGGGCTCACAGGGGTGAAGTCACCTGCCCAGGGTTCCAGTGCTGGTAAAAGAAAGGTGAAATTCAAAGCAAGTCTACACACTGCCTTTTTTTTTTTTTTTTTTCAAGAGCGTTATTGAGATATAATTCATACACCATGTAATTCACCCACTGAAATTGTGCATCATTGTCTTTTAGTATCTTCACAGAATTGTGCAACCATCACCACCATCTGATCTTAGAACATTTTAATCAACCCCCAAAATCCCCTGTACCCATTAGATGTCATTCTCCATTGCTTCTCCCATCCACCCCTTCACCTCACCCCTGGAAATCGCTAATCTACTTTTTGTTTCTACAGATTTATCTTTTCTGGACAGTTTCTACAAATGGAATCATACAATATGAAATTGTTTTATTACTGGCTTCTTGGTATAATGTTTTCAAGGTTTATCCAAATTGTGGCATGTATCTTCATTACTTTTTATTGTTGAACAATATTCTGTTGTTGTTGTTGTTGTTGTTGTTATTGTTATGTACCATCGAGTCAGACCTGACTCATAGCGACCCCTCCTTGGATTTCCGAGGCAGCATCACTATGGAAGTAGATTGCCCATCTTCCTTCCGAGGAGTGGCTGGTAGGTTTGAACCACCAGCCTTCTGGTTAGCAGTCAAGTGCCTTAGGCACTACACTACCAGAGCTCCCAACAATATTCTATTGTATGTATATACCACATTGTGTGGATAACCATTCATTACTTGATAAACATTTGGGTTGTTTCCACTTTTTCACTATTACGAAAAATGCTGCTATGAAAATTCATGTATGAAGTTTTGTGTGGACATGTATTTTCTCTCTTTAGGTATATAATCACCAGTAGTGTGTGTGTGTGTGTGTGTGTGTATAAGCTCTGATGGCATAATGCCTAAGGCATTTGACTGCTAACCAGAAGGCTGGCGGTTCAAACTCACAGGCTACTACTTGGAAGGAAGGTTGGGCAATCTACTTCCGTAGTGATACTGCCTTGGAAACTCAAGGAGGGGTCACTATGAGTGGGATCTGACTCAACAGCAGTGTATGTGTGTGTGTGTATAAAATTCTAGTTGGCATCAAGTAGTATTTTATAATAGTTTTTTTTTTAATTTTATTTTGATTTGGGTGAAGATTTACAGAGTAAATTCACTTTTCATACAGCAGTTCACATATACTTTGTCTCATGTCATTGACCAAAATTTAC
>NW_006921710.1:6533740-6543731 GCF_000298275.1 Orycteropus afer afer | reverse complement strand
CTTTTCTTTGTTGAAGAGGGTCTTTGCAATCCTTCTGCCTAGTCTGCCATCTTGCCGGAAGCCCATTTTATAATAGTTTTGATTTGCATTTTTCTGTTAACTAGAGAGGTTGAACATCTTTTCATGTACTTATTGACCATTTGTATATCTTCTTTGGAGAAATGGCTATTCAGATCCTTGCCCATTTTCTTAATTGGATCATTTTTTATTTTGTCATTGAGTTGTGTTTTTTATAATTCTGGATACACATCCCTTATCATACATATGATTTGTAATTATTTTCTCTCATTTTCTAGATTGTCTTTTTTACTTTCCTGATTCTGTCCTTAGAAGAATAAGAAGTTATTTATTAATTTTTTTTAATTGGGATTTGGGTGAAAGTTTATGGAGCAAATCCATTTTCCATACAGCAGTTCATACACCCTTTGCCTCATGACATTGCAATTCCTCACAGTGTAATAGCTCTCTTCCCACTTCCTCCCTGCAGTCACTCTCTCCCTGTGTCCTTTTTTCCTATGCATTCCTACCCTCTGAACTATCTCCCTGTACAAATACTGTCCTTCTGATCTCCCATGGTTGATTGTCCTAAGGAGTGTACCTACCTGATGTAAATAATTCACCTCACAGGCCTATTGTTTTCCTGGAAGTCACAGGAATGAATTCAATTCCAGGCCTGAAGGGTGACTAGGGGCTATAGTCTCAGGGGTTTCACAGGTCTCTATCAGACCAGTAATCCTGGTCTTTTTTATGATTCTGAATTTTGTTCCACATTTTTCTCCTACTCTATCCAGGATCTCTTATACTAATCCCTTCCCAAGTGGTTGACAGTAGTAACCAGGCACCATGTAGTTCTTCTGGTCTCAGGGTCATATAGGTTGAGGTTTGCAACGTCCACTAGTCCCTTGGACTAATTGTTTCCATGCATCTTTGATTTTCCTCATTCTTCTTTGCTCTGGAGAAGGAAAGAGCAATTGCTGCATTTTACATGGCCACTCGCAAGCTTTTAAGACCTCAGTCTCTACTCACCAAAGTTGGATAGAAAGTTTTTTTGTAGTTTGTTATACCAATTGAGCTAGATGTCCCCAGCAACCATGGTCCCTAGCCCATGGGTCCAGTGCCTTACTCCCTCAAGTGGCAGTGGATAAGAAATTATCATAACATTTCCCCCTATTAACTCTATTATATATATGGACAGTTTGGCTTCTTCTAGTAGCTTGGGGAAGGCCCCACACCTCTCTGACCTCCATCTTCTGATCTGCACAAAGGAAATGGATGGTAATTTCTAAGGCTTGATAGTCCCCCATGTCTCTTATTCTACTTGGGGTAAGAAGAGGCTAGCCCAGAACCCAAAAGAGTGACCCTGAGAGCCTAGCATCCTGGGTATCAGACATGGTAAGGGACATTCAGTCTTCCATACTGCTGTCTACCTTGGAGGTAGAGACTGGTTACCAGTGCACAGCCCAGCTAGGAAGAGGGTAGGGTCCCTTTAAGGCTAGACTCACTCCCTCTGCTTGTTGCTATGTATAGAGGCAACTTCCTTAGCAACCACCTGGTCTTTCAAAGGCACCCTCTAGCATTGGTTTCTACCAGCCATGGCTCCCAAAAAGCAAGCAAGCAAGGGGGGCAAGGAGCTGGAGAGCAAGAAGAAGAAAGGGGGCAAGAAGGACCCCAACACGGAAACAGTTTTCAACTTGGAGACCCGGGAGTTCTACCTTGTCCAGATCCAAGACCTGGAGAACAGGCTGGCCCGGTGGGTGGGTGGATGGGTGAGTGGGCGGGGCAGGGAAGCTGGTCCACCCTCAGAGGTGGCCACTAAGCAACTTTGGCCAGGAATCCTTAGGCCTGTGTTCTCACTTGGGCTCTGCCGTTCACCTTCCATATGATGCCCAGGCTCCATCCTACCCCCAACCTCAGTTTCCCCATAGGTAACATGGGGAGGATTTGATATTTTGAGGGACAATAGATTTCTCATCCCATCTCAGTTCCCCAAGTCCTGGGATCCTATGCTAACTAGCACCCCCACACAGGCTAGCACCCACTCCTTCTGCCTTGCTTCTGCCCATGGGAATCACGCACTTCATGAAAGGGCAGAATTTAATCAGTGAGATGTATCGGCAGGAGAGTGGACCCATGTCCCTCCTTCCACAACCTGGACCACAGTGCCCCCACTCTGATTTCCTGGCCCACTTCCAGTGGCTGCCTGCCCCATTGACTGACATAGTTGTTGAGCCCAATTTCTCTCTAAATGGAAATGAGGAGGGTGGGTCCCCTCTCTACCACTTGTGATGTTCTCTCCTCACTCACTGGCCGTGGAGTCAGAGCCGACTCCTAACAACCCCTCCTTGGGTTTCCGAGGTGGTATCACTACAGAAGTAGATTGCACAACTTTCCTTCCAAGGAGTGGCTGGTGGGTTTGAACTGCCAGACTTCTGGTTAGTAGTCAAATATCTTAGGTACTACACCACCAGAGCTCCCCTGGACGGGTGGTAGTATTTGGGGGAGCCCTCTGATTCTTCATTCAGAGATAGGTTAACTTGCCCATCATTTTGTTTTCTTGTTTTAAAAGTTTCCTGCCAGTGAGAGGAAACCTGTAATGCCAAACCTCTAAGGTGACAAAGAGACAGCAGTTCTTTCCCACATCTCTCACATAATCGTAGCTAGTATCATTGACCCTCTTGTGAGCCAGGTGGGCCCTGTGCTGGCGCTCACTGCATCCTCATGTCACTCCCACTACAAGTCCTGATGTCATCCCCACTGCACAGGGGGGAGGACTGAGGTCAGCACAGGAAGTCACCCCCAGGAGGTAGAGGCTCCAGGATGGGAGCATTGCCTCCCTGACTCCCCCAGGCTAGGCTGCTTCCTAAATGAGCTGAGCAACAGACTATGTCCGCACTGCACAAAGTAGGTCATTCACCTCCCTACTCCCACAGTGCCCTGCAAGCAGTAGCCATGAATAAATTATAAATCTTGCAAGAAACTCCTATCAATGATTGCACTGAAAACTAGTAAACTGATTATGTGACACTATTCCAAACTACAAGCTTCCCTTGCATGGAGACACCAGTTGGAACACATTTGGGGAAAATGCATTTGGTAGACAGTTATTGAGTGCTTACTATTTGCCAAGCCCTCACCTGAAAATAGAAGTAGAGGAGGTACATGTCTGCCAAGTGAAGGAAACAAACACATTAGGTTCCAGTGGGACAGAGCCATTCTAGAGAAAGGCATCAGAGAGGGCCACAAATGTGGAAACACCAGCCAGGTTCATCCAATGGACAAGGGTCAGAAAAGTTTGCAGCAGAGGAGACTAGAGGTGCAAAGACTTGGAAAGGGGAAGCATCACAGTGTTAGAGAGTGGTACAATGAGGGCTGATGGTGGCAGTCTGCATTGTGGTTAAGAGTCTTGGCTTTGGGATCACACTGACTTGGGTTCAAATTTTGTTTTGCCACTGACTAACTAGGGGTTCTTTTAGCCTCAGCCTCTTCATCTCTCTGAGCCTCAGTTTCCTTGTCTGTAAAGAGCATAAGCATCATAGTACCTGCTCCCTAATGGGTTGTTGTGAGGACTCAACAAACACATACTGTGCAATTAGTGTACCAGGCATCATCATAGGTGTTAGGGACACTTCTGTGAATATAAAATACAAAGGCCCTGTACCCAAGGAGCTTACATTCTAGTGATGTAATGAATGAAAATTGCTTAGCACAGCACCTAGCACTGGGCGAGGGCTCCATAGTGTTGGCTATTTCAGAGAGCATGATGGGAGATGAGGCTGGGTTCCAATGGGGAGGAGCTTCCAGTGCTTCATTGGAGGGTGCGGGGGGCGGGTGTCCAGGAGAGTGGGCTCAGATGTACTGGAAGCCTGGTTTGCCTAGCCCAACCCGGGGGACCACCACCTCAGCACAGACCCCAGGACCTGTGCCCCACCCATCCCAGGTACGAGGGGAAGTTGGATGAGTTATCTGTGCAGGAGAAGCTGTCCCGCCAGGAATATGAGCAGCTGGCTAACAGCAAGAAGGAGATCGTGGCCTTCCTTAAACGCACACTCAACCAGCGGGTAGATGAGATCACCGACCTCAACGAGCAGCTCCAAAGCCTACAGCTGGCCAAGGAGATGCAGAAGGATGCTTTTGAGGCACAACTAGCCCATCTGCGCTACGAGTTCCAGGAGACCAAGGACCAGCTCACCATGGAGAACATCATCCTTGGTGAGGGGGGCCTGGCAGGTCAGCCTGTGGGTGGGCACACACCACAGCACAGGGAATTTGGGCTCTGGCTCTTTGGGCTCCAATCCAAGCCCTACCACTGACTTTGTGGACTTGGGCAAGTACTTCTCTCTGACCCTCAGTTTTCTCATCTAGGAAATGGGGATGATACTCCTTGAGTAACATTCATGTGCTGCTTTGCACATTCTCTTTCTTAATTGTCCTAGCAACCCTGCAAGGCAGGAAATACCATCACCCCAGATGGTATTTGTAGATGAAGCACCTCAAAAAGGTGAAGGGTCTTGCCCAAAGTCAACCAGCTGGCAGGAGTTATTGTGAAGCTCAAAGGACATCATGAGCGCCTGGTCCAGAGGTGTTTCAGTGCTTTCATGAGACTGAGCAGTGTCGAGGGAGGCTTCTTGGAAGGGACAGACCTGAATGAGGCTGAGTAAGATTTGTGGAGGGGGCGGGGCATTCAAGGTAAAGGTGGACAAAGGTATGGGTCAGGACAGGGCTCCAGCCCCACTGGATCGGGACATGGAGGGAGGACGGGAGGACATGGAGGAAGTGAAGATGAAAGGGCAGAGACCTGAGGGGCATCACCAGGCCTTGTACCCTGTGGTGGGCAGGGGGAAAGCTGGCAGCCCTGGAGGATTTGCGGCTGCAGAAAGAGGAGCTCACGGACAAGTGTATGACACTGGAGAAGCAGCTGCAGAAGCAAGAGAACAACTACAAGGACTATGTGTACAACCTGGAGAAGAAGTCAGCACTGGATAAGGACAGGTGGGCAGGCCAGGTGCTGGGCCAGCACCCTGCAGGGCCTTTACCACTGCAGCCAAGCACATCCCAGACCTCAGCCTCTAATGGTGGTGGGGTAGGGGGTGCAGGTTAGACTACGTCATTGGCTTCCCAACATGGATGATCATTTCCCAGAATCCTGACTGGTGACTTATGGAGTGGGAAAAAGTGAATATGCTTCCCAGCCTCCCACTGGCATTGGAGAACCCCTGGACTTAGTTTTGCCACTTTGTGTGATTTCAGTCATATTTAATGGATAATACATTGCTGTGGTCCAAAATCCAAAAGGTACTAAAGGGTCCACAGTAAAATGACTGCCCATGACCCTGCCCCCTCCAGTGGCCCTGCCTGCTGAGTGCTCTGGGGCTGGCACAGGAGGTGGGGGGGGGCGCTGTGCCTACCCTGCCCAGCAGCCCCTCATTGCTGCTTGTCATGACCAGATTAAAGAAGGAGATCATCCAGCGTGTGAACCTGGTGGCCAGCGAGTTCCGCAAGGTGGCCAATAACCAGATGTGGAAAACCACCAAGTGGGCCATCCAGGAGAACCACAGCATGTCCCTGCAGCTGGCCAAGCTGTCCCGGCACGATGTGCAGCTGCTGCAGGAGAATGAACAGCTCCAGGGCAGCCAGGACAAGCTGTGCAAAGAGGTGGAGCTGCTGGAGGACACCCAGAAGATCATGGCCAGGCACAACAAGAGCCACCTGAAGGTGCGTCCGCCCGGCCCTTGTCACAGGGTTGGGCACAAAAAGAGGAGGGAACCTAGGGGCACCGCCCTACTGGTAGGAAGGACCAGCCTGGCAGGGCTTGGAAAATGATGGGGGGGCGACAGAAGTATGGGGAAAGGTCCTCCCTGTGGGAGGTGCAGGATGCTGGCCCCAGCTCAGGTGTTTCTTCATTTGCTTTAGAGCCCCCATAACTTTTTGGAGTGGAGCCCACTCCTAGGAAGCTTATGGCTCTGCCTAGCGGTGGTGCTCAGCCTCCAACTGGTTATTCCTCTCCTGAGGCCTCGGCTGGTCCAGTGTAGTAAATTACCTGGTATGGCTTTTCTAGCCATAAGTCTTTGTAAACTCTGAGGTGGAATTTGCTGTGAGCAGCTGAGGAGCTCCTGATTGTTACAGTTATCCACCTGGGGTATTTCTGTTGCGTGTGGCACAAAGCAATGTTCTGGGAAGTTAGCTCTCTCTCTCTCAGGTGCTTAGAATTCTGATGTTATGATTGGTTAGTTTGGCCACTCTGCCAGGCTCAAAAGGAGCCCTCCAGGAGGCAGAAGAAGTCTCTCTGACTGCTGGCTGAGAAAAACGTACTGCTGAGAGAGACTGAGTGTTGTTCCTGAACTTGAATTGTAGCCTGGTACTTCCCTAATAAACCCTGTTACCTGTGAGTCGTGTGTGGCCACTGCGGCGAATTATCAAACCCAGCAGAGAGGTGGTGGGTTCTGCGGGAGGAACAGTTGGTGTAAGGATTGGTGAAAGGGCTGGAGGGAGGCAGCAGGTACGGCCTCACAGGAATAGGCCTTGGGCTGCTGATGGTGATTCTGTCTTCCTCTTGTGGAGTTAGAGGTAGGAAGATGCAGCCTCCTTGCCCCTTTGGCAGCTGGCCTCTGCACAAGGAGCTTGGGAATCAGGGCTTGGCTGAAGGCACCCGCTGCTCCATTAGATCATCCTCAAGCTGACTGAGAAGTGCGAGCAGCAGCGGCAGAGCACAGCAGAGGCGGAACAGCTGCGCCAGCTACCGGGCCACCTGGAGCAGAAGGTCCAGCAGCTGCAGAAAGACCAGCAGGCTCTGAGGTGGGGCCCGCAGAGGGAGGTGGGCCAGCGAGCTTGAGCTCAGTCCCTTGTTTGCCACATGACATGGTCAGTGACTTTCCCTCTTGAGAGGGGCCTTGTCTGTCTCACAAGCTGAGGCCTGGGGCTGGATGCCCACCCCTGTGGGCTGCAGAGAAATGAAAGGGCTGGAGGAGGTGGAAGGTTGCTAATTAGCCCATCCTGGACTCAGCAGCCAGATGGAGCAGCTGAACAGGAAGCTGGAGCAGCAGCAGGCCAAGGCGCAGCAGCTGGAGAAGGAGCGAACCAAAGCCCAGAAGGTTCGGACCCGCCTGCAGGTGACCCTGACCCAGGCGACCACCTTCCTCCAGAACATCCTGCAGGTGAGCAGGAAGTGGTGACAGAAAGAGGCTGTTGAGGGGCAGAAGGTGCTGAGAGAGTAACTTGGGAGCTCTGGCAGGATGCTGGGCCAGGGTCAGAGAGGCTCCCTCTTCCTCTGAGAGACGCCTGTCAAGTCCATCCTCTTCTGTTTCTAGACGAACCTTTCAGCGTTTCCAGATAGATGGGTTGTTCTCGAGGGCCTCAGTCTTCCCATTCAAAGGATGGGCATCACACCACAGCCACAGAACACCCTGAGAAAATGGGCACTGGGTTGGGGTTTCCGGGAGTGGGGGTCAGGGTCACCATGGGCCCGACCCCACAGGCTCACCCCAGGTCCTCCTGGCAGATGCACTCAGAAGAACAGGAGGATGGGGACGCTGATGTGGTCTTCCAGCTGCGATGCACAGAGACGCTGCAGCAGTTGCTAGCCATGCTCTGCTCAGCCCTATCCCTGAACCCAGAGGCGGCTGTGTCCCAACAGTCGGAGGCCCACCCCCAAGGCCCACACAAGGACAGGTGAGAAGGCGGCCTTGGAGAAGGTAGTCATGGGGAGCAGGGCAAAGGGAAGTAACCATGGGACATGTCCGGGGGCAGTCCTCGGCCAACTGTGGGCCAGAGGCCTACTCTCCCTAAGCCCCTCTGGGTCTAAGCCTCTTCATCTGTGAAATGGAGGTGATGACCCCGGCCTCCTCCTTACAGCCTGCCCAGTACCCAACTGCCTAAGATGGGCCCTGTGCTGCAGCAGCTGTCTGCAATCAGACCCTACCAGCCGGGGGACCTGGGCCTGGTACCGCGCCGGGCACACATCCCACCCAACCCGCAGGACCTCAGGCTGCTCTCACATGCCACCCGTGTGGGAAGCCTCCAGCCATACTGCAGCCCTAAGGTAAGGGGGCCGGGGCCCGAGGGGCAGCAAGTGGCTGCCAGCCCTGGGTGTGAATCAGGGCTCTAACACACTGCAGCTATGTGACCTTGGGGATGTGGCTGGACTGCTCTGAACCTCCATTTCCCCGTCCTTAAAATGGACTGAGGAAAGCTGTGGCAAAGCCTCAGTCAACCACCAAGCCATCCTCAGGCATCCCCTGGGAGAGGGCCTGCTGGACCTTGTCATCCCCTCCTCCACAGGCCCGGGAAGGGTGGGAGACCTTGAAGAGGTCTCAGCTTCTAAACTTCCATCTTTAATCTTACAGGTCCATGGCTTCGGTTCTCCAAAAAGGCTCAGACAGTTCAGTCTTCCTAAAGTTTGTCACCAATAGGAAACTGAGAGAAGACTAACCCTTTACCCCAGAAATGGACCATTCTGCCTACAGTTCCCTCTTTATTCCATAGGCTGCCTGGGGCAGTCCAGAGGAAAAGAGCTGTATAAAGCATGGATACTATAGTTGGCATGGTGGCTCTGACTGGCAGCCATGTCCACGGCTTCAGGCGTCCAGCATGGGCTGCCCCTGGCTTCGCTCACGGATGTGGTCCAGGAGCAAGTCGGTGGCGCGTTCCAGCAGCAGAGGCAGCAGCTCCTGCTCAGCTGGGGAGAAGCAGCCTAGCACGTGAGCGTGCACTGCGTCAGGGTGTGCGGGGCGCCCGATGCCCACCCGCAGCCGCGGCATTGCCTGAGGGGAAGGCAGAGGAAGCTTAGGTGAACTCATAGTCATAGTACTGGGGGACCCATGCATACCCACGAGCCCCAGTGCAGGACAGAGGGGGTCAGACTTACACTGGAGTTGAGACAGCTAATGCAGGAACGGACTCCATTGTGGCCCCTTCAAGAGACAGGGGAAGGGCAATTAGTGCCTCCCTGGGGTCAGTGCCTCTTCACCACTTTCTGCCACAATCCCCGGCCTTGACTGAGGTCAGTACTCCTACACCCAGCCCAACTGGCAGGCCTAGGACTTTAGCCCCACCCTGTCTGGTTCTAGGCCTCACCTGGCGCTGTCCTCAGTCAACTGTGGGCCAGAGGCCTGCTTCCCCTAAGCCCCTCTGGGCCTAAACCTCCTCATCTGTGAAATGAGGGAACACCTGGTAGACCTCCTCAGCAGTCAGCCCCAACGGCTCTGATGTTGCTATGTCCTGTGAGTCAGATCCAACTCATAGCAACCCATTCTCGGGTTTCCGAGGCAGTATCACTATGGATAGTAGATTGCCCCATCTGCCTTCCGATGAGTGGCTGGTGGGTTTGAACCACCGGCCTTCTGGTTAGCAGTCAAGTGCCTTAGGCACTATGCTACCACAGCTCCTCCAGGCAAAGGGAAACAGTGGGCCCTGTGACTTCAGCATCTGCCTAGAGTCCCCTCTCCCCACTTTTGGCTCCCATAAGGAGGGGTCAGAATTTACCCGACTTCACATATAAAAAAACTTGAGACCCCTAGAAGTACCCAAGGCATGCGGCACTTGGGGGTTAACAGCAGAGGCTGCCGCAGCCCAGAACCCTGCATCCGGCACCTGAGCTCACTCAGTGGCCCGCCCAACTCCGGTGCCCTCACTCACCTGCTCGAGCCACGCCGCGCCCAGTTGGCGTTCATAAGGTGCCGCGGCCCGAGCAGGCCTGCCTGGGCATCCCCCAGTGGAGCCACGGCGAGGTCGGCAGCGCAGCGCCGGTCGAGCTCCAACTCTCCGGTACACCCAGGCGCCGAGACCACTGCCCCAGCACTGCCATGCCCTTGCTGTGCCGCGTGCCCGGCAGTCCCGGGTTTCCCAGGTCGGCCACCTGCTGGCAGCACCAATTCTCAGTGCCCTCCTGTCGGCCCCGACTCATACAGACCCCTTCTTGGGTTTCCAAGGCAGTATCACTACGGAAGTAGATTGCCCAACCTTCCTACCGAGGAGTGGCTGGTGGGTTTGAACCGGC
>NW_006921710.1:6530083-6533462 GCF_000298275.1 Orycteropus afer afer | reverse complement strand
CGGTAGTACTGGACCCAAGTTCCAGATTTAAACAAAACAAGAACAGACAAGGAATTTGAGACTTTGCACGGGAGAGAATGGCAGAACTGGAGCCCCAAGAGCCCCTACGTCACGGACGAACTTCAATTACCAGCCACCTCTTCCCTGGGGGTCGAGGACCCAAAACACACCTACTCATGGCCCTATTCATCCACAGCCTAGCGCCCAAGAGGCCGAGCGGTGGTGTGCTGCCTCCCTAGCTCTTCTGGACCCCGCCCTCTTATGTCAGCCAGCACGCAGCCAATCGTGGTCACCACCTGTCCAGAGACGGCCTCCAGTGCCCAATCCGTGCCTGGATACTGGCCGCCATGCTTCTACGGGGCGGAAACTGCTGATTGGTAGCTTTATTTGGGCGTCCCTTTGCATCCTGCAGCACCTAGTCGCGGGTTTGTTGTTTGACCTCCAGCGTGGGAAGCTGGAGCCTTGTTCTGGCCTTATTGTAGCTCTGCCTTCCTGTGGCAACCCGGCAAATCCTCTTCCCTCCGTAGGCCTTAGCCTCCCCATCTAATAAATTTTTTCTAACCTTCCAGCCCAATCAGCTTTTGGGTCCCCGGGGGCCTGGCCAGAGAGGCGGAGCCTGTGGGCGTCCTGGAGACAGCACCTAGCAACTAAGCGCGACGGGAGGACTGCGGGCTGCGAGGAAGATGGTGCAGAGCCCTGGTGGAAGGGACGAAGTGACTGACTCCAGCGAGGTGCGGGCTGGGAGAAGACTAAAAGCAATGAAAGAGGACTAGGGTAGAAGAGACCAAGACTGGGTTCCAGGGAAGGTAGTTTTTTGTTGTGGTTTTGGTTTTGGTTTTTAAGTACTAGTTGATGTTATTAAATGAAATTTTTTTACCTTTTCTTTTTATACTACGGAAGAAGGAATGGCCTGCAGATAAACAATAAAGAACTGAAAGAAAATGCTTGAACAACGCAATAGAAACATGGAAATGAATACTTGAACATAATCTGTGGTATTTGCCTTATATTATTAATGAACACCCTCTAGGTCCTATTTTGAATGCAGCCTGAATTTCTGGAAGTTCTCTGCCAATATACTGCTGTAACCATTTTTGAATTATTTTCACCAGTATTTTACTTGCATGTGACATGATATTTTCGATAATTTCTGCACTCTGTTGGATCATCTTTCTTTGGAATGGACACAAATACGGATCTCTTCCAGTCAGTGGTTGGCCAGGTAGCTGTCTTCCTAATTTCTTGTCATAAATGAGTTAGCGCCTCCAGCAATGCATCAGTTTTGCTGCAACATCTCAGTGGGTATTCTGCCAATTTTCTCTAATGACTTCAGTGCAGCTTGGATTTCTTCCTTCGATGCCCTTGGTGTTTTTTTTTGTTTTTGTTTTTGTTTTTTAATTTTTATTGTGATGTGGGTAAAAGTTTACAGAGCAAGTTCATTTTCCATGCAGCAGTTCATACACATTTTAAATCATGACATTGACTGCAATTACCCGTAATGTAACAGTTCTCTTCCCACTCCCTCCCTGTAGTTACCTCTCCCCTGTGTCCTTCTTTCCTATGCATTCCTGGCCCCTTAGCTATCTCCCTGTGCAGATACTACCCTTCTGTTCTCCCATGATTGCTCATTCTAAGGAGTGTATCCACTTAATGTAATGTTCACCCTATATGCCTGTCTTTTGTTTGGCTGGAAGCCATGGGAATGAGTTCAATTCCAGACCTAAATGGTTACTAGAGCCCATAGTCTCAGTGCTCTCACCAGGATCTATCATGCTAGTAAATCTGGTCTTTTTTTATGCTTTTGAGTTTAGTTCCACATTGTTCTCCTACTCTATCCAGGCACAATATGGATCTCCTGCACTGATCCCTTTCCAAGTGGTTGACAGTGGTAGCTGGGCACCATCTAGTTCTTCTGGTCTCATGGTCATATAGGCTGAGGATTACATGGTCCCTAGTCCCTTGGACTAATTGTTTCCATGTGTCTTTGGTTTTTCCATTATTCTTTGCTCTGGACAAGGAGGGACCCATTGTTTCATCCAGATGGCCACTTGCAAACTTTTAAGACCCCAGTCACTACTCACCAAAGTAGGATATAGAACAGTGTTTTTGTGTAGTACGTTATGCCCATTGAGCTTGATGTCTCCTGTGACCATGGTCCTGATCCCACAGGTCCAACAATTCTGTCCGTCAGAGTGGTTGACTGTGCCTAAGAAGTTATCATAACTTTGCCCCCATTAGTTCTCATTACATGGGGATTCTTAAGGCAAATATAAATACGTATGTAGAAATATTATTTGCCAACCTATATACGGTGATGGGTATGTTCCTTTTTGCCTAGACTTACCTGATCATTCAGTCTGTCTACCCATCTCGTACCCATAGATTAGTATTTGTCATCACTGGTAACGCAATATTATACACGTAAAAGGGTTTACTTCATTGCCTATACCTCTTGTGTACCTCTCTGTGTCTTCCTTTTCCTTAGTGTTATTGTGATGGTCACTGGCTTTTGGTATATTGCCTTTCCTTTCACCCAAATCTATACTTGTCTCTACCTGTCTAGCAGTGTTCCCTCCATCCTCACAGGGAAGGTTTTAAGTACAAGAAAGGTAGCGTCAGTGTACAACTCAGGATAGTCCTTGGCTGCAGTGCAGAGAATGGTGGAGTTGGGGTATGAGACCAGGAGAGCTAGCCGGAGCAGGGGTCCCAGAAGAGATGGCATAGACCCAGAGAGGGGATTAGATGAGAGAAGAGGAGGGATCTGAGAGATTTTAGGAAGAGGAGCAAACTGGATTTGAGGACTGAGGGCTCATGGGTCTCTGGGTTCAGTGGCTGGCAGGGAAACCTGGGGTAGAAGTCAACGAGGTGGTCAGTGTGAGCCTGTTAGGACTGAGGATTCCACAGGATATCTGAGGGGCTGCAGGACCACCTGTGGCTTGGGCTGGGCCTGAGATGGAGTGTCAGCAGCTGGAGGTGGGAGCTGAAGAGAATCAGGAGGTGACCAGAGGGTCAGTGTGAGCAGGAGGGCCTCACCCTGGCTTCAGGAAAGGGAGTGAGGCGGGACAGCAGAGGCTTGCCTGGGTGTGACAAGAGATAGGTTGAACCATCCCTAAGGGGAATGGTCCACCGGATCCCAGGTGGCGTGTCCTACCTGGTACCAGTTCGACACCACACCGTCCTCTAAAATGCCGGGGGAGAGTGTGTGAGCAGGGTGCAGCTTGTTTGCCTCTGAGGTCTGCTCCAGCCTCTCTGTCCCTTGGTTTTAGGATGCCCTGGAACTGGACGAGGACCCCTCACAGGACATCCTAAAGCCACGGGTGATTTCAGTGCCAAAAGATAGCCTGAAGCGCATCTTTGGGACCAGCCAGGTGTTCCAGGG
>NW_006921710.1:6524265-6528983 GCF_000298275.1 Orycteropus afer afer | reverse complement strand
TGTTGCCCTTTCCTGACAGCCACTTAAAAGGCCAGACATGGTTAGGGCAAGAGGACTGGGAGACGGCAGTGCTGTTCTTCTCCCTCACCCTCCACCTGGATCCCATGCTGATGAGGAGGGCCTGATGGGCACAGGCAGGTGCTGACACACACTTCTCTCCTCACTGTAGCACTTGCCAGCGTTCTTCCTCTCAGGGCCACCAAGTCCCTGATGGTAACTGGGGGTCGGGGCTCAGGGACATGCCTCCCCTAAATTATGGATAACATTGAGAAAAATGAGAATTCCAGAAACACTTAATTGTGCTTATGAGGGGAGGCTGTCATTCGAACAGAATAAGGGGATACTGCGTGGTTTAAAATCAGGAAGGCAGTGTGTCAGGATTGTATCCTTTCATCATACTTATTAAATCTGTATGCTGAGCAAAGAATCTGAGAAGGTGGCTATATATATGAAGAAGAATGTGATATCAAGATTGGAGGGAGACTCAAACAATTGGTGATATGCAGACAACAGAACTTGCTCAGTGAAAGTGAGGATGACTTGAAGCACTTACTGATGAAGGTTAAAGATTACAGTCTGTACTATGGATTACACCTCACATAAAGAAAATGAAACTCCTCATAACTAGACCAATAAGCAGCCTCACAATAAATGGAGAAAAGATTGAAGCTGTCAGGGATTTCATTGTACTTAGATCCACAATCAACACCCATGGAAGCAGCAGTCATGAAATCAGATGACATACTGCACTTGGCAAATCTGCTGCAAAAGACTTCTTTAAAGTGCTGAAGAGCAAAGATGTCTCTTTGAGGACTAAGGTGCACCTAACCAAAGCCATGGTGTTTTCAATCACCTCATGTGCATGTGAAAGCTGGACATGGATAAGGAAGACCAAAGAAGAATTGATGATTTTGAGTTGTGGTGTTGGTGAAGAATACTGAAAGTACTATGGACTGCCAGAAGAACTAACAAATCTGTACTGGAATAAGTGCAGCCAGAATGCTCCTTGGAAGTGAGAATGGCCAGACTTTATCTCACCTACTTTGGTCCGAATTTATCCATATCATTAAGGTTGATTCTACTCTGATGAGGCAACTCTTTCCCAGTCCTATTTTGAGTGCCTTCTGACCCAAGGGCAAGAAGTCTTCCTGCACTGTATCAGACAGTGTTTCCAAGCTATTCATGAAGTTGTCTAGTAATATATCAGACAGTGTTTCTCTGCTATTCATAAGGTTTTCCCTGGCCGTTTTTGAGAAGTGGGTGGCCTTTTCCTTCTTCCTAGTCTGTCTCAGTCTATAAGCTCCATTGAAACCTGCGCACCATGTGCAACCCTGCTGGCGTTTGAAACACCGGTGACACAGCCTCAAGCCTCACAGCAACACGCAAGCCCCACAGGGTGACAAAGTGACAGATAAGTTTGTCTCCCTTAGCTGTTGGAAACCTCTCTGCCCTTCCCTAACCTAATTCCTGCCTGGATCCTAACACTTTGTGGTTCCTGGCCACTCTGCTCCCTCCCTTTCCTGGTTCTAGGGGCCTGGAGCCTACCCCTGCCTCGCACCCCTTACCTCATCCTGCTGCTCCTGTGGTCCCTGGCTGCTCCACTCCCTCCCTTTCCTGGCTCTAGGGGCCTGGGACCCTGTGGTAGTTCAATTTGTGTGTCAGCTTGGCTGGGCCTGGTTGAATGTCTGGGCAGCTGGATGTAGTATTCCCCATGATGAGACTGGTAATCAACTCCAGGGTGGAATCTACTTTGAGCAGCTGAGTAGCTGCCTTAGGCAATGTGGTCTGCTTCCTGTATGTAAGCAAAAGCCTTGGGGAATGGTCTCTACCCTGTGGCACACTTGGACCCTGCATGTAGCTGTGTTGTTCAGCAGCCTGCCATGTTCTGCCAACCTTGGGACTTGCAATGGCCTTAAATTAATGGCCTGCCATATGGTTTGGCAACACTGGGACTGTGCCTTTTTACTTGTCAACCTTGGGCTTGTCAGCCTCAGCAACCAGCAGCTGTCTGAGTGAAGAAATGCCTCTAGCTCCAGTGGGCTGGGAGCAGGAGGCAGAGCTGGACCCCAAGGTTGAGGGGCCTTCACCCAGCCCCTAGAGGTTGGCACTTTGAACTTACACTTAAAGCCTCCAAACTGTAAGATAACAAACTCCTGTTTGTTAAGGCCATCCCATTTGTGGTATATTCTTGTCAGAGTGGCACTATGTAGCCAGAACAGACCCTTTCAGTTTTTCAGGACCACCATGTGCTGACATGGCATGACTCAAATTAAGGGAGAAACAGCTGCAAACATCCATTAATAATCAGAACATGGAATGTACAAAGTATGAATCTAGGAAAATTGGAAGTTGTCAAAAATGAAATGGAATGCATGAAGATTGATATCCTAGGCATTAGTGAGTTGAAATAGTCCAGTTTTGGGCATTTTGAATCAGACAACCATATGATCTAGTATGCCAGGAATGACAAATTGAAGAGGAATGATGTGGCATTCATCATCACGAAGGATGTTTCAAGATCTGTCCTGAAGTACAGTGCTGTCAGTGATAGGATGATATCCATACATCTACAAGGAAGACCCGTTAATACGACTATTGTTCAAATTTACGCACCACCCACCAAAACCAAAGATGAAGAAATTGAAGATTTTTATCAACTTCTGCAGTCTGAAATTGACTGAACATGCAGTCACGATGTGTTGCTTATCACTGGTGATTGGAATGCAAAAGTTGGAAACAAAGAAGAATCACCTGTAGTTGGAATAATTTGGCCTTGATGACAGAAATAACGCTGGAGATCACATGATAGAATTTTGCAAGACCAATGACTTATTCATTGCAAATACCTTTTTTCAACAACACAAACGGTGGCTGTACACATGGACTTCACCAGATAGAGTACACAGGAATCAGATCGACTACATCTGTGGCAAGAGGTGATGGAAAAGCTCAATATCTTCAGCCAAAACCAGGCTGGGAGCTGATTGTGGAATAGACCATCAACTGCTCATATGCAAGTTCAACTTGAAGACAATTAAAATAAGTCCATGAGAGCCCTTGGATATATCCTTCCTGAATTTAGAAACCATCTAAAGAATAGATTTTATGCACTGAACATCAGTGACCAAAACCCAGAAGAATTGTGGGATGACATCAAGAACATCATCCATGAAGAAACCAAAAGGTCGTTAAAAATACAAGAGAGAAAGAAAAGACCAAAATGGATGTCAGAAGAGACTCTGAAACTTGCCCCTGAATGGAGAGTAGCCAAAGCAAATGGAAGAAATGACAAGATAAAAGAGCTGAACAAAAGATTTCAAAGAGCAGCTCAAGCAGACAAAGCCAATTACTATAATGAAACATGCAAAGACCTGGAGTTAGAAAACCAAGAGGGAAGAACACACTCGGCCTTTCTCAAGCTGAAAGAACTGAGGAAAAGATTTAAGCCTCGAGTTGCAATATTGAAAGAGTCTATGGGCAAAATATTGAACAATGCAGAAAGCATCAAAAGAAGATGGAAGGAATACACAGAGTCACTGTACCAAAAAGAACTGGTCGATCTTCATCCATTTCAGGAGGTGGCATGTGTTCAAGAACCAATGGTATTGAGGGAAGAAGTCGAAGCTGCAGTGAAAGAATTGGCGAAGAACAAGGTTCTAGGAATTGACGAAATACTCATTGAGATGTTTCAACAAACACATGCCCCACTGGAGGCACTCACTCAGTTGTGCCAAGAGATTTGGAAGATAGCTACCTTGCCGACTGACTGGAAGAGATCCATATTTGTACCCATTCCAAAGAAAGGTGATCCCACAGAAATGGAAATTGTTAAACAATATCATTAATATTGCATGCAAGTAGAATCTTACTGAAGATAATTCAAAAACAGTTGCAGCAGTATACTGACAGAAAACTTCCCAAATTGCAAGCTGGATTCAGAAGAGGATGTGGAACAAGGGATATCATTGCTGATGTCAGATGAATCTTGGCTCAAAGCAAAGAATACCGAAAAGATGTTTACTTGTGTTTTATTGAATATGCAAAAGCATTTGATTGTGTAGATCATAACAAATTGTGGATAACCTTGAGAAGAATGGGAACTCCAGAACACTTAATTATACTCATGAGGAATCTGTACATAGGCCAGGAGGCTGTCGTTCAAACAGAAAAAGAGAACACTGCATGGTTTAAAATCAAGAAGGTAGTGTATCAGGGTTGTATCCTTTCACCATATTTAATCAATCTGTGTGCGGAGTAAATAATCTGAGAAGCTGGACTATGTGAAGAAGGACATAGCATCAGGATTGGAGGAAGAATCATTATTAACAACCTACAATATGCTAATGACACAACTTTGCTCGCTGAAAGTGAGGATGACTTGAAGTACTTACTAGTGAAGATTGAAGAATATAGTCTGCAGTATGGATTACATCTCAATATAGAGAAAACAAAAATCCTCACAACTAGATCTATAAGCAGCATTACAATAAATGGAGAAAAGATTGAAGTTGTCAAAGACTTCACATTGCTTGGTTCTACAATTGACACCAATGGAAGCAGCAGTCAGGACATCAGACAACCTATAACCAAAGAAAAAAAACAAACAAACACACTGCCGTCGAGTTGGACCTGACTCATAGCGACCCCTCCTTGGGTTTCCGAGGCAGTATCACTATGGAAGTAGATTGCTCAACCTTCCTTCTGAGGAGTGGCTGGTG
>NW_006921710.1:6521591-6523830 GCF_000298275.1 Orycteropus afer afer | reverse complement strand
CAATGAGATGGATTGACATGGTGGCAGCAGCAATGGGCTCAAGTATAGCAAGAATCACGGGGCTGCCTCAGGACTGGGTGGTGTTTCATTCTGCTGTGCATGGGGTCGCTATGAGTCGGAGATGACTTGACGGCACCTAACAACAACAACAACTTTGGTCTTGTTGTTAGAAGGGACCATTCCCTGGAGAAGGATGTCATGCTTGGTAAAGTGGCGGGTGAGTGAGAAAGGGGAAGCCCCTCAACAGGATGGATTGGCACAGTGGCTGCAACAGTGGGCTCAGGTATAGGAAGGATTGTGAAGCTGTTGCAGGGCTAGGCAGTGTTTCGTTCTGCTGTCCACAGGGTCACTATGAGTTGGAGCCAACTCAAGGATATTTTAACAACAGCAACACTGAGGGACAGATCGTGGAGAGGGGATAGCAGCCTGGGCCCCCTCACTCTCAAATAGACTTCAGTGCCTTGCGGGCCGAGGCCTATATCCAGCTCTGCAACTTCTCCTCTGCCGTCCAGAACTTGCAAAGGGCCTATTCCTTCGAGCCAGAGAACACCAAGTTCCAGGAGTGGCTCACCTTGGTGCTTTACCTGCAGGTGCCTGGAGCTGCCTCCCCCTCACAGCTGGGCCTCGTGGCTCTCCCTCCATCCGTGTATTTGTGTGTGTGTGTGTGTGTGTGTGGAGTGGGGGGGGGGAGCCCTGTTCACCTGGAACCAGCTCTCTTTCCCTGGGGACCTCCTCGCCCCATGTTTGGGTCCCACCAGCTGAACTCTCTCACCACCTCTCCCACCTCCCGAGTTGGTTATAGATGTGAGTCTATATTGCCTGTCACACTGGACAGCTCAGATTCAGAGTCTAGAGGCTTGAAGCACTAAGGTTAACAATGGTCCCAATTTATGATTCAAAATAAAAACAATATTCAATTACAAAACAAAATGTTGAATTTTCTTTCCATTTTGACAATATTAACATTTACCATGTTGACATTTTGAAAACTTTCAGCCATCCATTCTTTAAAAAAATCAATCAATCAATCTGAGGGCCCTAACCACATGTTTAATCCATCCATGGGGGGTTCTGAGTCCTGCACTGCTCCTTCCTGTGTGACCTTGAAGAAGTCACTTCACCTCTCTGAGCCTCAGATCCTTCATCTTAAACACAGATAAAAACTTGTACCAGTGAGACAGTGAGTTCGACATTCTTTAGTACAGGCCTTGGGGCCAAGAGCGTCAGTCTCAGCTGGAGCCTGTTACTGTCTCTACTGTCTTGTCTCGTCTCCCATTTTTCCTCTCAACTCCTTTCTTTCTATGCCTCTGTCTTGCTGTCTGTCTCCCATCAACTGTGTGTTACTCACTGTCTCTCCCCAGCCCTGTATCTCTCTCTGTCTCTGTGTCTGTGTCCCTCCACTGTCTCTCGCCTCTCTCCCCTTCCTCCACAATGTTGTCCCTCAACTGGTGGTTGTAGCTGGGCTGGCCACAAGCAGAAGTGACTGCCTCCTGTGTCGCCAGGGCCAGTGTCTGTTTGACAGCCTGTCACTTCCAGGATGAAATGGTAGCTCCAGACTGGGAGCTGGGAGGGGAGAGAACCCTATCTTTTGGCCCCACCTGCTATCCAGAGCTGGTGGACACCGAGCTGGGGGGAAAGGGTAAGGAAGTGGGTTGTAACTTAGATGCCACTGATTTGTGCTGTTCTCATGAAGATTTAGTGGATTTCTTGAACAAATGATTCTCCACTTGCTATATGCCCTTTGGACAATTTCTAGAGATTTCAAATGATTGTTTTATGATTTTCACCAGTTAAATTGTCCTTTTGCTGGGGAGAGGCTCCACCTGAGCTCCTTATTTAGCCATTCAGGAAGTTCTGCCCCTTGCTATCTTAATCAGTTAACAGATGTTAACTGAGAACCTACCCTGGTGGTGCAGTGGTTAACATGCTCAGCTGGTAACCAAAATGTCAGCGGTTCAAACCCACCAGCACTCCGTGGGAGAAATATGTGCCAGTCTGCTCTCGTAAAGATTACAGCCTTGGACGTAACATACTACACAAAAACATTGTTCTACATCTGCGGTGTAGTAAATTACTTAGTGTGGCTTTTCTACCCATAAGTCTTTGTAAACTCCAAGGTGGGAATTGCTATTAGCAACTGAGGAGATCCTGATTTTAAAGTCGCCCACCTGGGTTATTTCTGTTGGGCATGGCACAATACAATGTTCTGGGAGGTTCCCACTCTCTCTCACATGCTTAG
>NW_006921710.1:6492372-6520813 GCF_000298275.1 Orycteropus afer afer | reverse complement strand
AAAAAAAAAAAAAGACCAGGTTTGCTGGTCTGATAGAGTCTAGTGAATCCCTTGAGATTATGGCCCCTAGCTGCCCTTCAGGTCTGGGATTGAATTCAGTCCTATGGCTTCCAGCCAAATAATAGACAGACGTATGGAGTGAACATTTACATCAGATAGATATACTACTTGGAGTGATCAGTCATGGGAGAACAGAAGGGCAGTGTTTGCACCAGGAGACAGCTTGGGGTGGGGGGGGGCAGGAGTGCATGGAAAGAAAGGACACAAGGGAGAGGTAACTATGGGAAGAAGTGGGAAAAGAGCTGTTGCATTGTGGGGGATTGCAGTCAATGTCATGAGATAAAGTGTTATTAACTGCTGTATGAAAAATGAATTTGCTTTGTCAACTTTCACCCAAATTACAATTTAAAAAAAAAAGATTACAACCTTGGAAACCCTATGCGGCAGTTCTTCTCTGTCCTATAGGGTCACTATGAGTTGGAACTGATGTGAGGACCACGGGTTTGGTGTTTTGGTACTCTATGCCAACCTTCACTTAGGCTCTGGGGATGCAGCCATGAATGAAACAGACTGGGTCCTCCGACCTTACAGTGATGGAGAGCAGATGTCATCATGCACACACTGAATAAATCCCTGACGTGTCACGTGTTCTCCAGAGGCCTGGCCTCCCTGTCTCTCTGTGGCTTAGGCTTCCTTCTCCCCAGAGCTTGATGCTCTCCCAGAGGTGACAGTGCCTGGGGTCCACCCAGCTACCCTGGGCTGGTCCTGCACTCTGATGAGCCGCACATGATGCATCAGTGCCTCCTCAAAAGCCCGGCTGCTGGGAGGGCTTCTGGGCTTAATGGTCCATCAGCTCCAGCCCCACCACCCCCAGTCTTCAGAAGAGGACACAGAAGGCAGTTCAAGAAACAGCAATGAGGTATCTCTGGGGTAGATGATGGCCTGTGGCCCCAGAATAGGCAGCTTTGGTGAGGATTCCTGTCTTAGTTCTCTAGTGCTGCAATTACACTATGGAATAACACTATGCAATAACGAATGGATGGCTTTAACAAACAGGGATTGATTGTTTTACAGTTTAGGAGGCTAGAATTCTGAATTCAGAGAACTGGCCTTAGGGGCTGGATGATGGCCCCTGGACCTTGGGCTTCAACTCTGCCTCTTGTTCCAGGCCCACTGGAGCTGGAGGTTTCTGACTCATGCAGCTACTGGCTGCTGAAGCTGACAAACCCAAGGTCAGCAGGTAAAATGGCACAATCCCAAGATGAGCAGGCAACATGGCAGGCCACTGGTTCAAGTCCAGGAACTGGAAATGAAGACGGGCAAATGCAGGATCCAAAATGTGCCAAAAACCTAGAGACCTTTCCCAAAGCTTTTCTATATATACCAGAAGCAGGCTACACACTCAAAGGTAACTGCCCTTCAACTACTTATCTGTTCACAGCAGATGACACCATGGAGGTGGTTACAATCTCAACGTGGGGAATAACTACACTACACCCATCTCCCCAGCCACTCAAAACCTCAGCACAGCCAAGCTGACACACAACCTTAGCTACCACAGTCCTCAAGTAAATCCCAGAAAGGGATATCCCTCCAACCCGTCCCCACCACAGGGAAACTGGCCTTGAAGTCCTGCTGGCCACTAGTGCCCTATGACTGCAAATACACAAATAAGTTTGTTCTTATCCCTGAGGAGCAAGCCTGGTGCTCAGAAATGAACAGAGTACAGATCTCAGAGCTGACATCATCTGTGGGCTCCCAGCTGCCTGTGGGAGCTGCTGGCCATACTGTCCTAATTGGACTGGGAATTGAGAGCTGCCCCCTGAGATGGTAAAAGAAGGTAGAAGTTGGGAAAGAATGGGCAGAGGGAAAGGGCAGCTGGGGGACACTGTGGGGAGCCCTTGCTGAGCTAGGCTCCTATTGGAGCTATTCTACTGAATACATCACTATTCTACTGAAGTGGTGAAGGGCAGAGGAGTTGGGATCAGGTCTTGGGCATTGGGCCAGGCTTCCCTCCTGTAGGGCCTCTCACTGCTGAGCAGTCCGGGCAGGCAGAGCTCACTGCACAGCTTGGAGGCTCCACCAAAAAAGGTCCATGCAATGGCTGAAGCCCGTGCTTAAGTATGGAGGCCTGTGCCCCTCTGCCAGTCATGTTTCTGCCCTCCCTGGCTGCCCCAGCCTGCAGGGAACAGACACTCTGGGAAAGGGACAGCCATAGGCTGGAGGTCCAGGGGTGCTGGAAACTTCAGAGGGTACGCAACCAGGATCTCCTACATAGATCCCCTTCCAAAGCAGGCCAGAGCTTCACTTACTTGCTCTGCTGATGGCAAAAATGGCCACCATTTCTTGATCGCCCACTGCATCCCTGGGCCATGCCATGCACTTTACAGGCAAGGTATCACTCAGTCCTCAGAACAGTCTTTGAGGGGTAGGTACTGTTACTCTCCCCATTTTACAGCTCAGAGAGGTCAGGCCACAGGCCCAAGGTCGCACTGGATGCAAGAGACAGTAACCAAACTTGAGCCCCCTTTAATCAATCACTGCTCCAACTGGCCTCACTGGCCAGTAGTAAACACCCCCTCTCACCATCCCCCAAAGGCTCTCATTCCTCTATCGTCACCCAAGGTTCCTACCGTTCACAAGAGCCAGCCCTTCAAACAAACCACACTTGCTGAGGGAATGATGAACTTCCCCTTGTCTCTTCACCAGACTTTGAGGACAAACCAAAGCCAAGTACTAGGAGAACAGGTTCAATGAGGACCTGGTTGCTGTCTCAGAAGTCCACGCTGTTCCAGTAACCACCTGGGCTGGTGGTGGAGAACCAGAGGAACACGTGGCCAGAGGTGAGATGGAGGTAAGGGACAAAGATGGAGGGGAAGAGCCTGGTTGAGGCACACAGCTGCCAACCAGGGCATCTGGCCAGCAGACACCTCCCACTCTCACTCTCCCCTACCCCGCAGGCTGCTACCACCCGGCCTAAAGTTACCAAAGCAGAACAGGCCTTGGTTTGCCCAGTGTTAGCACTGAGCAGATGCACACATGCACCAAGTTGTGTGAAAAACTAAACCAGCCCCTGGACAGAGACGTGCTAGGTCCTAGGGCCCCAGCACAGGACCCTCTGATGTAAAGTATCAATTTCTTACCATACTGCTCCCCTAACCCTGCTTTGAGTGACAGAATGGTGGGGCTACATCACCAAATGGTTAGCCAGATGGTCTGAGGCCTCTGGAGAGGGACTTCTTGGCCTGGGGCCAAGTAATTGCTTCTTCTGCTCCTGGGTGGCTTGGGGAAGGCCCCACACCTCTCTGACCTCCATCTTCTGATTGTACAAAAGGAATGGATGGTAATTTCTAGGGTTTAATATTCCCCCACATCTCTTATTCCACATGGGTGAAAGAGAGGCTAGCCCAGAGACCAAAAGAGTGCCCCTGAGAGCCTCGCATCCTGGTCTCAGACATGGTGAGGGACATTCAGGCTTATGTGATGTTGTCTGCCTTGGACGGGGAGGCTGGTCAGCAGTGCACAGCCCAGCTAGGAAAAAGGCAGGGTCCCTTTAAGCCTAGACTCATGCCCCCTGCTTGTTGCTATGTATAGAGTCAACTTCCTTAGCAACCACCTGGCCTTTCAAAGGCAGCCTCTAGCCCTCTAGCCCTGGTGCTACCAGCCATGGCTCCCAAAAAGCAAGCAAGCAAGGGGGGCAAGGAGCTGGAGATCAAGAAGAAGAAAGGGGGCAAGAAGGACCCCAACACAGCCAACACGGAAACAGATTTCAACAAGGAGACCCGGGAGTTCTACCATATCCAGATCCGAGACCTGGAGGAGAGGCTGGCCCGGTGGGTGGTGGGTGAATGGGCAGAGAAGGGAAGCTGGTCCATCCTCAGAGGTGACTGCTGTACTTTGGCCAGGAGTCCCTAGGCCTATGTTCTCACTTGGGCTCTGTCACTCACTTTCCATGTGATGCCCAGGCTCCCCCCTACCCACAGCCTCCATTTCCCCATAGGTAACATCGGGAGGATTTGAGATTTTGAGGGACAAGAGATTTCTCATCCCATCTCCGTTCCCCGAGTCTTGGGATCCTATCCTAACTAGCACCCCCACTACAGGCCAGCATCCGCTCCCTCTGCCTTGCTCCTGCCCCTGGGATAATGCACTTTATATGCACAGACTGTCTTCGAGTCGGATCTGACTCATCGAAATCCCTCCTTGGGTTTCCGAGGCAGTATCACTGTGGAAGTAGATTGCCCAACCTTCCTTCTGAGGAGTGGCTGGTGGGTTTGAACCGCCAGACTTCTGGTTAGCAGTCAGTTGCCTTAGGCATTACGCTACCAGAGCTCCTAAGCACTTTATGAAAGTGCAGAATTTAATCAGTGAGATGTATCGGCTGGAGGGTGGACCTGTGTCCCTCCTTCCACATCCTGGACCACAGTGCCCCCGCTGTGATTTCCTGGCCCACTTCCAGTGGCTGCCTGCCCCACTGAACTGACACAGTTGTTGAGCCCAATTTCTCTCTAAATGGAAATGAGGAGGGTGGGTCCCCTTTCTACCACTTGTGATGTTTTCTCCTAGGAAGTGTTATGTGTGACAGGGGTGGTAGTGTTTGGGGAAGCCCTCTGACTCTTCATTCAGAGATAGGTTAACTTGTCCATCATTTTGCTTCCTTATTTTAAAAGTTTCCTCCCAATGAGAGGAAACCCCTTTCCTGACAAACAGACAACAATTATTCCCCACATGATGTCCCACATAATCATCGCTAGTATCACTGAGCCTCTTATGAGCCAGGTGGGCCCTGTGCTGGCGCTCACTGCATCCTCATGTCACTCCCACTAGAGGTCCTGATGTCATCCCCATTGCACAGGGGGGAGGACTGAGGTCAGCATGGGGAGGTCACCCCCAGGAAGTGACTTCATGGCTCCAGAATGGGAGCACTACCTCCCTGACTCCCCCAGGCTAGGCTGCTTCCTAAATGAGCTGAGCAGCAGGCTATGTCCGCACTGCACAAAGTAGGTCATTCACCTCCCTACTCCCACAGTGCCCTGCAAGCAGTAGCCATGAATAAATTATAACTCTTGCAAGTAACTTCCATCAATGATTGCATTGAAAACTGGTAAATTGATTATGTGATGCTCTTCCAAATTACAAGCTTCCCTTGCATGGAGACACCAGTTGGAACATATTTGGGGAAAATGCATTTGGTAGACAGTTATTGAGTGCTTACTATTTGCCAAGCCCTCACCTGAAAATAGAAGTAGAGGAGGTACATGTCTGCCAAGTGAAGGAAACAAACACATTAGATTCCAGTGGAACAGAGCCATTCTAGAAAAAAAAGCATTAAAGAGAGGGCCACAAATGTGGGAACACCAGGTTCATTCAATGGACAAGGGTCAGAAAAGTTTGCAGCAGAGGAAACCAGAGGTGCAAAGACTTGGAAAGGGGAAGCGCCACAGTGTTAGAGAGTGGTACAATGAGGGCTGATGGTGGCAGTCTGTATTGTGATGAACAGTTTTGGCTTTGGGATCAGACTGACTTGGGGTCAAATTTTGTTTTGCCACTGACTAACTATGGGTTCTCTTAGCCTCAGCCTCTTCACGTCTCTGAGCCTCAGTCTCCTTGTCTGTAAAAGGAGCATTAAGTATCATAGTACCTGCTCCCTAATGGGTTGTTGTGAGGACTCAACAAATACACATTGAGTAACTACTATGTACCAAGCAGTGTCCTAGGTGTAGGGACACTTCTGTGAACATAAAACACAAAGGCTCTGTCCTCAAGGAGTTTATATTTCTAGTGATGGAATGAATGAAAATTGCTTAGCACGGCAGCTAGCATAGTGTTGGCTATTTCAGAGAGCATGATGGGAGATGAGGCTGGGTTCCGATGGGGAGGAGCTTCCAGTGCTTCGTTGGAGGGTGCGGGGGGCGGGTGTCCAGGAGAGTGGGCTCAGATGTACTGGAAGCCTGGTTTGCCTAGCCCAACCCGGGGGACCACCACCTCAGCACAGACCCCAGGACCTGTGCCCCACCCATCCCAGGTACGAGGGGAAGTTGGATGAGTTATCTGTGCAGGAGAAGCTGTCCCGCCAGGAATATGAGCAGCTGGCTAACAGCAAGAAGGAGATCGTGGCCTTCCTTAAACGCACACTCAACCAGCGGGTAGATGAGATCACCGACCTCAATGAGCAGCTCCAAAGCCTACAGCTGGCCAAGGAGATGGAGAAGGACACATTTGAGGCACAGCTAGCCCAAGTGCGCCACGAGTTCCAGGAGACCAAGGACCAACTCACCACGGAGAACATCGTCCTGGGTGAGGGGGATCTGGCAGGCCAGCCTGTGGGTGGGCACACACCACAGCACAGGGAATTCGGGCTCTGGCTCTTTGGACTCCAATTCCAGCCCTACCACTGACTATCTTTGTGGACTTGGGCAAGTACTTCCCTCTGACCCTCAGTTTTCTCACTTGGGAAATGGGAATAATACTCCTTTGAGTAACAACAGCTATGTGCTGCTTTGCACATGTAATTGTCCTAGCAATCCTGCAAGGCAGGAAATACTATCACCCCATTTGTAGATGAAGAAGCACCTCAAAAAAGTGAAGGGTCTTGCCCAAAGTCACCTAGCTGGCAGGGGTTATTGTGAGGCTCACTGATGAGTGCCTGGCCCAGAGGTGTTTAAGTGCTTTCATGAGAGTGAGCACTGCCGAGGGAGGCTTCTTGGAATAGACAAACCTGAATGAAGCTTAGTAAGATTAGTGGAGGGGGCATTCAAGGTAAAGGTGGGCAAAGGTATGGGGCAGGACAAGGCTCCAGCCCCACTGGATCGGGATGCGTAGGGAAGACAGGAGGAACTAGAAAGTACAGGGCCGAGACCTGAAGGGCACCCTGTGGTGGGCAGGGGGAAAGCTGGCAGCCCTGGAGGAGTTCCAGCAGCAGAAAGAAGAGCTCACAGAGAAGTGCATGATGCTGGAAAACCAGCTGCGGAAGCAGGAGAGCAACTACAAGGACCATGTGTACAACCTGGAGAGGAAGTCAGCACTGGATAAGGACAGGTGGGCAGGCCAGGTGCTGGGCCAGCATCCTGCAGGGCCTTTGTCACTGCAGCCAAGCACATCCCAGACTCAGCCTCTAATGGTGGTGCTGGGGGAGTGGGGGATGCACTATATCATTGACTTTGCAACCTGGCTGACTTCCCCCCAGAATCCTGACTGGTGATGTGTGGAGTAGGAAGAAAATTAATATGCTCCCCAGCCTCCCACTGGCATTGGAGAACCCCTGGACTTAGTTTTGCCACTTTGTGTGATTTCAGTCATATTTAATGGATAATACATTGCTGTGGTTCAAAATCCAAAAGGTACTAAAGGCTCCACAGCGAAATGACTGCCAGTGACCCTGCCTCCTCTAGTGACCCTGCCTGCTGGGTGCTCTGGGGCTGGCACAGGAGGTGAGAGGTATGGGGGGCCTGTGCCCACCCTGCCCAGTAGCCTCTCACTCCTGCTCACCCCAACCAGACTAAAGAATGAGATCATCCAGCGTGTGAATCTGGTAGCCAATGAGTTCCGCAAGATGGCCAGAAGCCAGACCTGGGAGACCACCAAGCGGACCATCCAGGAGAACCACAGCATGTCCCTGCAGCTGGCCAAGCTGTCCCGGCACGGTGTGCAGCTGCTGCAGGAGAGGGAAGAGCTCCAGGGCAGCCAGGACAAGCTGTGCAAGCAGGTGGCGCTGCTGGAGGACACCCAGAAGAGCATGGCCAGGCACAGCGTAACTCACCAGAAGGTGCGTCCGCCCGGCCCTTGTCAGGGTTGGGCACATGAGGAGGAGGGAACCACAGGGGCCCTGCCCTACTGGTAGAAAGGACCAGCCTGGCAGATGTATGGGGAAAGGTCCTCCCTGTGGGAGGTGCAGGATGCTGGCCCCAGCTTAAGATTTTCTTCATTTGCTTTAGAGCCCCCATAATTTTTTGGAGTGGAGCCCACTCCTAAGAAGCTTATGGCTCTGCCTAGCGGTGGTGCTGAGCACCTAGCTGGTTATTCCTCTCCTGGGGCCTCAGCTGGACTCCATCTCATGGGGCAAGGAGCTCTGACGGGGTCTGGAGCTGGGAAAGCGGGACCCACCTGAAGGCACCTGCTGCTCCCACAGATCATCCTCATGCTGACTGAGAAGTGCCACCAGCAGCAGCAGAGCACAGCGGAGGTGAAGCAGCTGCGCCAGCTACTGGGCCACCTGGAGGAGAAGTTCCAGCAGCTGCAGAAAGACAACCAGGAACTGAGGTGGGGCCCGTGGAGGCAGGAGGGGCAGCGACCTTCAGCCCAGTCCCTTGTTTGCCACATGACATGGTCAGTGACTTTTCGTCTTAAGAGGGGACAGGTTGAGACCTGGGGCTGGATGTCTACCCCTGTGGGCTGCTGACTAGCGCATCCTGGACCCAGGAGCCAGACAGAACAACTCAATGTGCAGTTGGAGCAGCAGCAGGCCAAGGTGCAGCAGCTGGAGAAGGAGCTAACCGAAGAGCAGAAGGTTCGGACCCATCTAGAGATGACCCTGACCCAGGCTACCTCCTTCCTCCAGGACATTCTGCAGGTGAGCAGGAAGTGGTGACAGAAAGTGGCTGTTCAGGGGCAGAAGGTGCTGAGAGAGTAACTTGGGAGCTCTGGCAGGACGTTGGGCCAGGGTCAGAGGCTCCCTCTTCCTCTGAGAGACGCCTGTCAAGTCCATCCTCTTCTGTTTCTAGACGAACCTTTCAGCGTTTCCAGATAGATGGGTTGTTCTCGAGGGCCTCAGTCTTCCCATTCAAAGGATGGGCATCACACCACAGCCACAGAACACCCTGAGAAAATGGGCACTGGGTTGGGGTTTCCAGGAGTGGGGGTCAGGGTCACCATGGGCCCATCCCCACAGGCTCACCCCAGGTCCTCCTGGCAGATGCACTCAGAAGAACAGGAGGATGGGGACTCTGATGTGGTCTTCCAGCTGCGATGCACAGAGACGCTGCAGCAGTTGCTGGCCATGCTCAGCTCAGCCCTATCCCTGAACCCAGAGGCGGCTGTGTCCCAACAGTCGGAGGCCCACCCCCAAGGCCCACACAAGGACAGGTGAGAAGGCGGCCTTGGAGAAGGTAGTCATGGGGAGCAGGGCAAAGGGAAGTAACCATGGGACATGTCCGGGGGCAGTCCTCAGCCAACTGTGGGCCAGAGGCCTACTCTCCCTAAGCCCCTCTGGGCCTAAGCCTCTTCATCTGTGAAATGGAGGTGATGACCCCAGCCTCCTCCTTACAGCCTGCCCAGTACCCAACTGCCTAAGATGGGCCCTGTGCTGCAGCAGCTGTCTGCAATCAGACCCTACCAGCCGGGGGACCTGGGCCTGGTACCGCGCCGGGCACACATCCCACCCAACCCGCAGGACCTCAGGCTGCTCTCACATGCCACCCGTGTGGGAAGCCTCCAGCCATACTGCAGCCCTAAGGTAAGGGGGCCGGGGCCCGAGGGGCAGCAAGTGGCTGCCAGCCCTGGGTGTGAATCAGGGCTCTAACACACTGCAGCTATGTGACCTTGGGGATGTGGCTGGACTGCTCTGAACCTCCATTTCCCCGTCCTTAAAATGGACTGAGGAAAGCTGTGGCAAAGCCTCAGTCAACCACCAAGCCATCCTCAGGCATCCCCTGGGAGAGGGCCTGCTGGACCTTGTCATCCCCTCCTCCACAGGCCCGGGAAGGGTGGGAGACCTTGAAGAGGTCTCAGCTTCTAAACTTCCATCTTTAATCTTACAGGTCCATGGCTTCGGTTCTCCAAAAAGGCTCAGACAGTTCAGTCTTCCTAAAGTTTGTCACCAATAGGAAACTGAGAGAAGATTAACCCTTTACCCCAGAAATGGACCATTCTGCCCACAGTCCCCACTTTATTCCATAGGCTGCCTGGGCAGTCCAGAGAAAAAGAGCTGTATAAAGCATGGATACTGTAGGTTGGTGTGGTGGCTCTGTGGGCATAGCTGAGTACAACAGCTAGGCACTAAAGTCAGGCTGGCAGCCATGTCCACGGCTTCAGGCGTCCAGCATGGGCTGCCCCTGGCTTCGCTCACGGATGTGGTCCAGGAGCAAGTCGGTGGCGCGTTCCAGCAGCAGAGGCAGCAGCTCCTGCTCAGCTGGGGAGAAGCAGCCTAGCACGTGAGCGTGCACTGCGTCAGGGTGTGCGGGGCGCCCGATGCCCACCCGCAGCCGTGGCATTGCCTGAGGGGAAGGCAGAGGAAGCTTAGGTGAACTCATAGTCATAGTACTGGGGGACCCATGCATACCCACGAGCCCCAGTGCACGACAGAGGGGGTCAGACTTACACTGGAGTTGAGACAGCTAATGCAGGAACGGACGCCATTGTGGCCCCTTCAAGAGACAGGGGAAGGGCAATTAGTGCCTCCCTGGGGTCAGTGCCTCTCCACCCCTCCCTGCCACTATCCCTGGCCTTAATTGAGGTCAGTACTCCTACACGCACCACAACTGGCAGCCCTAGGACCCTCGCCTCACCCTGTCTGGTTCTGGGCCTCACCTGGCGCTGCCCCCCAACTTCAGAGCCAGTTTTCCCAGGGGCTTGTCCAGCTCATCATGCACCAGGTAGACTTCCTCAGCAGTCAGTCCCAACAGCTCGGCTTGGCACAGGGAAACAGTGGGCCCGTGACTTCAGCATCGGCCTAGAGGGACCCTCTCTCCTCAGGGGCATAGGAGGGGCAGGAATAAACCCCACTTCCCATACAAAGAAACTGAGGCCCCTACAAGTACCCAAGGCATGCGGTATTTAGAGGTTAACAGAGAGGTCTGCCAATCTCTTTAACCTGAGCCCACACAGTGGCCCGCCCAACCCCGGTGCCCTCACTCACCTGCTCGAGCCACGCTGCGCCCGTTGGCGTTCATAAGCCGCCGCGGCCGGAGCAGGACCACCTGGGCATCCCCCAGTGGAGCTAAGGCGAGGTCCGCGGCGCAACGCCGGTCGCGCGCCCAACTCTCCGCTACACCCAGCCGCCGCGCCACCTGTCCCAGCACTGCCATGCCCACGCTGTGCCGCGTGCCCGGCAGTCCCGGGTTCCCCAGCCCGGCCACCTGCGGGCGGCACCAGGTAAAGTGAAATCGGCCACGTCTCCCCAGTCCCGATCTCACACGCCCTCTGGGACCCAAGGCGGAGGTGGAGAAACTGAGAGCAAGGGCCGGGGTGGGGAAGGGGAGCGAGGAAAGAGACCCCGACTCTTCCGGAGACAAGAGAAGGCTAGGTGGAAACTGTTGCCCCGCAGGCTGCATCGGCAGGGCGCTCGGATACAGAAGCTGAGTTTCTGAATAGTTTGGAGCCCGTCGTATTGGACCCATATTCCAGATTTAAACAAAATTAAAACAAGACAAGGAATTGGGAGACTTCGCACCAGAGAGAATGGCAGAATTGTAGCCTCAGGAGCTTCTACGTCACGGCATCCCAACTCCACTTACCAGCCACCTCTTCCCTGGGGGTCGAGGCTCCAAAACACACCAGCTCATAGCCCTACCCATCCACAGCCCAGCGAGTGAAAGGCCTGGAGGAGGCATGCTGTCTCCATTCACGTTCTCGAACCCGCCCTCTGACGTCCACCTTTTGCAGCCAATCGTGGCCACCATCTGTTCAGGGACGGCCTCCAGCGTCCAATCCGTGGCGGGACTAGGTGGCCGCCATGTTTCTGCGGGGCGGAAGCGGCTGGGCGGTGGCCGTGTTTGTGCGCCCTGGTACATCCCGGAGCGTGGCGTCACTGTGTTCCTGTGGGGTTTATTGTGAGATTCATAGAGCACATGTTTGACCTCCAGCGTGAGAGGCAGGAGCCTCATTATTGCCCTGCCTCTCTGTGGAAACCCGACAAGTCGTCTTCCCTTCTGTAGGCCTCGGCCCCGGGTGTAATAAAAGTTTTCTAACCTTCTGCCTCCAATAGTTCTTGCATCCCTGGGGGCGTGGCCAGAGAGGCGAAGCCCGTTGGCGTCTTGGAGATGGCACCTAGCAACGATTAAGGTGGGGTAAGCGCGAGGAGAGGGGACCGCCAGGAAGCTGGCGCTGTCCTGAGGTTGTCCTGGAAGGGACATGACTGACTCCAGCAAGGTGAAGGCTGGGAGAAGACTAAGCAGGGAAAGACGGCCAGGGTAGAAGAGAGAAAGGCTGGGTTCGCAGGGAAGGTTTTAAGTACAAGAGGTAGTATCAGCGGGTGATCCGGAATAGTCCGTGACTGCAGTGCAGAGAATGGTGGAGTTAGGGTGTGAGCCAGGGAGAGCTGGCCGGAGCAAGGGTTTCAGAAGAGATGGCATTGACCCAGATGAGGAGATTAGACCCGAGAAGAGGCGGGGTCTGAGGTTTTAGGAAGAGGAACAGACAGGATTTGAGGACTGAGGGCTCCTAAGGTCTCTGGGTCCAGGGCTGGGAAAGCCTGTAGTAGAAATTGGTGAGATGGTCAGTGTACGCCTGCTAGGGGTGAGGGTTCCACAGGGTATCTGAGGGGCTGCAGGACCACCTGTGGCTTGGGCTGGGCCTGAGATGGAGTGTCAGCAGCTGGAGGTGGGAGCTGAAGAGAATCAGGAGGTGACCAGAGGGTCAGTGTGAGCAGGAGGGCCTCACCCTGGCTTCAGGAAAGGGAGTGAGGCGGGACAGCAGAGGCTTGCCTGGGTGTGACAAGAGATAGGTTGAACCATCCCTAAGGGGAATGGTCCACCGGATCCCAGGTGGCGTGTCCTACCTGGTACCAGTTCGACACCACACCGTCCTCTAAAATACCTGGGGAGAGTGTGTGAGCAGGGTGCAGCTTGTTTGCCTCTGAGGTCTGCTCCAGCCTCTCTGTCCCTTGGTTTTAGGATGCCCTGGAACTGGACGAGGACCCTTTGCAGGACATCCTAAAGCCACGGGTGATTTCAGTGCCAAAAGATAGCCTGAAGCGCATCTTTGGGACCAGCCAGGTGTTCCAGGGCTTCAGTGAACCCAAACCAAAGGCCAAGGGCTTAACGGTGCCCCTCAAAGTCAGGGAGTAGTGAGTGACTACCCTGCCCCATGGTCCAGGTTCCTGACCTGCATAGCCTTGGGCTGTGCGGGCTTTGGACCCATTACTCTCCCTCTCTGGGCCTCGGTGAAATCACCTCTGTAATGGGCTTTTCTACTTCAACTGATAAAAGGCTGCTGGCTGGGGTTGACTCCCAGCCTGGCCTCCCTGGGTCTCTGCCTGTCCTTCCTGTGTCTCCACCCCAAACCCCTCCTCCCCATATGCCCTGGGCTCAATCAAAGTCAAGACCAGCCTCTCTGCCTGTGTTGCCCTTTCCTGACAGCTTCTTCCAAGGCCAGGCGTGCTTAGAGCAAGAAGACTGGGAGACGGCCGTGCTGCTCTTCTCCCGGGCCCTCCACCTGGATCCCAGGCTGGTGAGGGGCAGGGCCTGATGGGCACCCACAGGTGTGGGACGTAATTCCCGCCTCACTGTAGCACCTACCAGTGTTCCTCCTTTCAGAGCCACCAAGTCCCTGTCCCCCTCCCCTGAGGGACAGATCATGGAGAGGGGATAGCAGCCTGGGCCCCCTCACTCTCAGGTAGACTTCTATGCCTTGCGGGCCGAGGCCTACATCCAGCTCTGCGACTTCTCCTCTGCCGTCCAGAACTTGCGAAGGGCCTATTCCTTCGAGCCAGAGAACACCAAGTTCCAGGAGCGGCTCACCTTGGTGCTTCACCTGCAGGTGCCTGGAGCTGCCTCCCCCTCACAGCTGGGCCTCATGGCTCTCCCTCCATCCGTGTGTGGGGAGTGGTGGTGGGGGGAGCCCCGTTCACCTGGAACCAGCTCTCTTTCCCAGGGGACTTCCTCACCCCATGTCTGGGTCCCACCAGCTGAACTTTCTCACCACCTCCCGAGTTGGTTACACGCATGGCTGGGTAAAGTGTTGCCGTGTTGTCCAAGAGAGCTCTCTGTGATGATGGACATTATCTACTCTGCGCTGTCCCATATGGTGGCCACTGTTGTGTGCCATCGAGTCGATTCTGACTCATCACAACCCTATAGGGCAGAGTAGAAGTGCCCGACAGGGTTTCCTATGCTGTAATCTTTACGGGAGCACATCACCAAGGAGCAGCTGCTCAGTTCAAACCTTGGTTAGCAGCTGAGTGCTTAACCACTGTGCCACCAGTGCCCTTGATGGTAGCCACTAGCCACACAGACTGTTGAGCCCTTGAGACATGATGAGTGTGACTGAGGAACGGCATTTTAATTTTAACTAAATCAGCTGTAAGTCTATATTGTCATATGAAACTAGTGCCTGTCACACTGGACAGCCCAGATCCAGAGTCTAGAGGCCCGAAGTGCTGAAAAGGTTAACAATGCTCCCAATTTATGATTCAAAATAAAAACAATATTCAACTACAAAACAAAATGTATTTTCTTTCCGTTTTGACAATGTTAACATTTAACCTGTTGACATTTTAAAAAATATTAGCCATCCAGTTCTTAAAATAAATAAATAAAGCTGAGGGCCCTAACCACATGGTTAATCCATCCATGGGGGGGTCCTGAGTCCTGCACTGCTACTTCCTGTGTGACCTTGAGGAAGCACTTTACCTCTCTGAGCCTCAGATCCTTCATCTTAAACAGAGATAATAACTTGTACCAGTGAGACAGCGAGTACGACATTCTTCAGTACAATCCTCAGCACTAAGAGCGTCAGTCTAAGCTGGAGCCTGTTACTGTCTCTACTGTCCCGTTTCCCATTTTTCCTCTCAACTCCTTTCTTTCTATGTCTCTGTCTTGCTGTCTGTCTCCCATCAGCTGTGTGTTACTCACTGTCTCTCCCCAGCCCTGTATCTCTCCCTGTCTCTGTGTCTGTGTCCCTCCACTGTCTCTTGCCTCTCTCCCCTTCCTCCACAATGTTGTCCCTCAACTGGTGGTTGAAGCTGGGCTGAGGTCACAGGCAGAAGTGGCTGCCTCCTGTGTCCCCAGGGCCAGTGTCTGTTTGAGCAGTGTGCCTACCAGGACGCCCTGTTCATCTTCTCCCAAGCCTCTGAGCTCCAGCCCCAGGAACCGTGCTTCCGCTACCGATGGTGAGTGCCCAGCCGTGCCCCTCACTCTTCCTGGAAGCCCCTCCTGTCGCTCCTTCCCCAAGCTGACAGCACACTCCGCTGTCCACCCTCAGCATGGCCTGTCTCCTGGCCCTCGGTCGGCACCAGGACTGCCTCACACTGGTGACCAAGGAGCTGAAGCATGGCACAACCAATGCTGATGTCTACGTCCTCCGGGCCAGGCTCTACAACTTCTTCCACAAGGTAGTGCAGGGTGGGTGGGGTCACTGTGGCACCTTCACCCTAACCTGGGAGCCCCCGGGACCCCCTGAGATTATTGGAGGCTGTGAGGCCATCCACCAGTCCAGAGGTCAGATCCTCACGGTGTGATGGGACACTGCACCTTGTCTTGGGCAGGCGTCCCTAGCCAGTCCTGACCATTTGGCATCCACTTGGGCAGTTGTTCTAGCTTTCCTCAGCCCTGGCTCTGTGTCAGGCCTGTGCCGCCCGCTCTGCAGAAACCACAAGGGGAGAAAGAAGTGCATCCCTGCCCTCATGGAGCTCACAGCCCAGGGGAGGTTTCCCTGAGCAGACAGTTACACAAAGAATGATGCAACCTAATTGGCTCACCATATGGGGTCACTGTGTGGGACATACGCAGAGAGCCATCAGAAGAGGCGGGCATCTTCCTCCTTCCCCCCCTTCTCCCCTTCCTCTTCTTCCACCTCCCTCCTCTGCATACCACTTCCTCCTCTCTTTTCCCTCCCTCTCTCCCCCTCTTCCTCCTCTCCACTTTTCCCTCCCTCCTCCTCCAGTCTCTTCCTTCTCTTTCCACCTCCCCTCCCTCCCTTCCTTATCTGCTCATGTGAACACTTCCTAAATAACCCCACTGGCCAGGCCTGGGCTGGGCATGGGGACAGAGAGTACAGGGAACCACTTGAGGGGAGACTTGAGGCCAAAGAAGAGGAGGTCGGGAGAGTAGGCAAGAAGAAGGAGACTACCCCAGTCTTGTGAACCTGGGAACACCCTGAATTCTTTCCAGAGGCAGGGAAAGCCTTGAAAGAGTGCTTCTCAGGGCACACAGCGGGGGGAGCTTTAGAAAGACCCCTTGGCTGCTGTGGAGAGTGTGGGTTGGACAGGGAAAGATAGGAGGTCAGGAGTCTGGGAGGAGGCCGGGCAGCAGGAGGAGTCCAGAAGAAAAGGAGGAGGTTGGGCGGGGAGAATGGCTGTGAGGGTAGCAACAGGGGACAAGGTTCACAGTCCTTTAGAAGTCAGGACCAGATACAACTGGATGTGAACGTGAGGGAGAGGGTGGCATGGAAAACAACACTCAATTTACTGGCCTGGCCTGGGTAGGTGGGAAGCTGGGAGACTCAGGAGAGGGCCGAACAGGTGTGGTCCCACTGGGTGGCGTCCACTCAGTTCTCCAGCTGGGAAGCATCTCATGGGCGTGGGAGAGTGACCCTGTAATTCCAGAGGGAGGAGTCCACTGCCCCTCGGGAGTGGCCCCAGGTGCATGGTCCACCCAGGTGCCACCTCCAGATGCTGAGAGGCTGGGCTTCTGTGTCCCACAAGTGACTCAAAGGGAGTCTCCTTCAAAAGTATGACACTAATAATTATTGATAATTACTGTTGACTATAGGAGCTCTGGTGGCGTAATGCCTAAGGCATTCGACTGCTAACCAGAAGGCTGGCCGTTCAAACCCACTAGCCACTTCTCGGAAGGAAGGTTGGGCAATCTACTTCCATAGTGATACTGCCTCGGCAACCCAAGGAGGGGTCGCTATGGGTGAGGTCCAACTCGACGGCAATGAAAGATGTGACTTCAAATCAGACAAAAATACTGCACTGGGCAATCTGCTGCAAAAGGCCTCTTTAAAGTGCTGCAGAGCAAAGATGTCTCTTTGAAGGCTAAGGTGTGCCTAAGCCAAGCCATGATGTTTTTAATTGCCTTGGATGCATGTGAAAGCTGGACAGTGAACAAGGAAGACTGAAGAAGAGTTGATGCTTTTGAGTTGTGGTGTTGGCAAAGCATCTGGAAGTACCATGAACTGTCAGAAGAACGAACAATCTATCCTGGATGAAGTGCAGCCAGAATGCTTCTTGGAAGCGAGAATGGCCAGACTTTGTCTCACCTGCTTTGTTCTTGTTGTCAGAAGGGGCCATTCTCTGGAGAAGGATATCATGCTTGGTAAAGTGGAGGGTCAGTGAAAAAGGGGAAGGCCCTCAACGAGATGGACTGACCCAGTGGCTGCAATGATGGGCTCAGGCACAGCAAGGACTGTGAGGCTGGCACAGGACCGGGCAGAGTTTTGTTCTGTTGTCCATAGGGTCACTGTGAGTCGGAGCTGACTCGATGGCACCTAACAACAACGATTTGGACTTCAAGGAGGCCTGATAGCCTAGTGGTTAAGTGCTTGGCTGCTAACCAAAAGGTCGGCAGTTCAAACCCATCAGTTGCTTGTTAGGAGAAAGATGTGGTAGTCTGCTTCAGTCAAGATTATAGCCTTGGAAACCCTATGGGGCAGTTCTGTTGTTGTTGTTGTTGTTGTTTGCCATCGAGTCGGCCCCGACTCATAGCAACCCCTCCTTGGGTTTCCGAGGCAGTATCACTACGGAAGTAGGATTGACCAACCTTCCTTCCGAGGAGTGGCTGGTGGGTCATTATGAGTTAGAATTGTCTTGATGATAATGAATTTTTGGTTGTGACTTTAACTGCCCCTTGTGAGCCTTTAGGAGCTCAGTGGTGCTGTGGTTAAGCCATCGGGCTGCTAACCAAAAGGCTGACGGTGAGAACCCACCAGCTACTCCATGGGAGAAAGATGAGCTAGTCTTCTTCCGTGATGATGTACAGCCTTGGAAACCCTATGGGGCCATTCTACTCTGTCCTATAGGGTCACTAAGAGTCAGAATTGACTCAATGGCAGTGGGTTTGATTGGTTTGGCTTGGGAGCCCCTGCAATGTGTCCTAAGCACTTTACCATGTTTATCTTGAAGGCTCACAGTAGCTCTTTGAGGTAGATATGACCCAAATGACCCATCGTTCTCCTCACAGATGAGGAAACAGGCCCAGAGGGGCTGGATGGTTTGCCGATGGTCACACAGTCAGTTTGTGGTGGTGCTGGCCTTGATACTCTGAAGCCCAGCTCTCAGGCTCTCCCCTCTCCTGATTTCCGTTCACATCTAATGTCCACACTCTTTCTGCTCACTCTCCATCTGATTACCTATGGGATACAGAGCGGTTTCTAAAACTGTTGACAGACTGACCTGCACACCAGGGAGAGGTGTTTGCCTGGGAATGTTTTCATGATCTGTTCTTGGTCAGAGTTGCTTTGAACTCAAAGGTCAGGCTAGAGGGGAAGGATAGTGAGGACACAGTTGTCCAGTCAGGAGGACTGTCCTCCCACCTCAAGTGAGCCTCACAGAGTCCTCTGAGGAGGCAGCATCTGCAACCCCATCCTGTGGCAGCAATGACCAAGGCTTAGCCGGGACCTGGCTCACCTGAGGTCATATCTGGGATGAGGCCAGCAGATAGAGGGATTTTCCCACAGTGCTCCCCTGCCCCCTTCAAGAGGCAGAAAAGGTGCAACAGTGATGCGGGGGCACTGAGAGGGGTGGTGTGGTGCCTGCCTGCCTGGAGAGAAGTACCTGCAGTCCTGGATCCAGACCTTCCCCCAGCACCACTGATAGCACCCCGCCCCCACCCCACAGCCTACCCTCTGTTACCGGGACTTGCACAGCACCTTGCTTCTGGAGCCCAAGCATCCCCAGGCCAAGCTGCTCCTCAAGACCATGGTGAACCAGGCCCAACAGGCTCGCCAAAGTGCAGAGATCCTTGCCGTTCAGGGCAACATGCAGCATGCACTGACGTGCATCAACTGCGCCATCGAGAACAACCCTCTGGACCCCAGCCTCTTCCTCTTCCGGTACTGGGTAGGGAGGACTGGTCTTGGCTTGCAGGCTCTCAGGAGAGTCCCTGACCTTCCCTGGGGCTCTGTTTCCCCATAGACTCTAGTAATCCCGTCCTACTTCTCACAGAGTTTGAGGCATCATAGGAGGTGGTCTCTGCTACCTTCCCTGGAGGAAGGACAGACAGCAACCTCCCAGTTAACCAGGAATCTAGAACCCCAGGCCTGCTGAGCCCCTGGAAGGATCAGTCCAGCTCAGTGGACAAGGCTGGGGTTTGAATTCCAGCCCTTCAAGGGTCTCACTATGTGATTTGGGGCAATTTAACCTCTTTGAACCTGGTTTTTTTCATCTAAACAATGAGGGTAAAAACATCTGCCCATGTATATAAAGGCCTTAGCTTAGAGGTGGGCACACACGTGGCTCCCACAAAGAAAGAGGAAGGCCTTTTTCTTCTTTTTTTAATATTTTTATTGTGATTTGGGTGAAAGTTTACAGAACAAATTCATTTGCCATCCAGCAGTTCATACACATTTTATTTCATGACATTGACTGCAATTCCCCACGAGGTAACAGCTCTCTTCCCACTTCCTCCCTGTAGTAACCTCTTCCCTGTGTCCTTCCCTGAGGGAGGCCATTTTTTAAAAACATAAGATTACCAGTGATGGCAGGTTATGTGGGAACCAAGCCAGAGCCAGCCACACAGGCTCAATCTCTAGGTCATGAGGCAGGTTCCCTGACCACCACCACCACCACCACCACCACCACCACCACCACAGGTCAGAAGGAGAAACTGAGCCCTGCAGGCAGCAACTTGCCCGGCCCCTCAGCTGGTCATTAGAGTGCCCTGGGCCCTGATGTCCCTTCCCCTGCCTCACGCCCAGGGGCACCTTGTACCGCCGGCTTCAGGAGTTTGACGTCGCTGTGGAAGACTTCCTGAAGGCACTGGACATGGTGCCCGAGAGCCAGGAGGACATGGTGCAACAGGTGCAGCGCCAGCTGCTGCTGGCTTACAACGACTTTGCTGTGCACTGCTACATGCAGGGCGCCTACCAGGAGAGCTTGCTGCTGCTCAGCAAGGCCCTCAAGGATGAGCAGCAGGAGAAGGGCCTCTATATCAACCGGGGCGGTGAGTGGGGGCTGAGCCAGGGGCAGGTGAACCCCCTTTGCTAAGGCCCAGGCTTGGCACTCAAGGCCCCCTGGGTCCAACTGTTCCTCTGGCCTCCTCTCCCGCTGCTCCCTTTCATGACCTCACAAAATCCACTCCATCCTCCAGCCTTGGCCAAGGCTGCATCTCTCTGAGAAGCCCTCCTCCCCCTCGGCCTTCCACAACCTCGTCCTCTTTCCCTCTGTCCCGTCCTCCTTGCTGTGCGCCACATTGACCCCTCGCCTGTGTCCTTGCTACACTCACACTGTCACCTCTGGTCAAAACTCTTCCTCCTCCCCCAACTTACTCACAGGCCACAAGCTCCCTCCTACCCTGGTTCCAGCACAAAGCCACTTCCTTGGGGAAGCCCTCCCTGCTGCCTCCTGCCCCCTGACCTAAAGCACACACCTTGTCGGTTTCCTTTGGTGCACTTACCTCATTGTAATTGTGGGGCTCTGGGGGTGATTATTGCTTTAATGTTTCTCTCCCCTACTAAGTGATGAAATTCTTGGGGTTGGGGTTGGGCTCCCAGCTGGGCCCCAGCACCCTCACTGAGTGTTGTCAAAAGAAGGAAGAAAGGAAGGAGGAAGGAAGGAAGGGAGAGAAGAAGAAAAAAAAGAGGAAACAGTTGATACGCTCAGTGTCCCAGGGACACAATTTAGGAAATATTGCCATAGACAGACTGGCCACAGTCTTCTGAAAATGCTCTTAATCGGACAGAGGGAAAAGGTGTCCAGATGCACAGACAACTTGGAGAGGCCCTGGACTGCCCATGGGTGTTACCAGCCACCATTTCAGACCCTGAACCACCCTCCCTGGGAGTGGTGTTCTTGGGCACTTGGAAGTTGGGGGTCACTCAGTCCTCGACCCCGGACTCCAGATTGTTTCTTCCAGCTGGGCAACCTGGCCTTTGCTGAGGCGGATTATCAGCAGGCGCTGGCGCTGAGCCCGCAGGACCAGGGTGCCAACTTGCGCATGAGCCTGCTGCAGGAGAAGATGGGCTTCTGCGAGCAGAAACGAAGGTGAGGCAGGGGCGGGGCTTGGAGAAGGGCAGGACTGAGAGGAGGGCGGGGCCTGGCATGACGACCTCGGCTGAGATCCCTGGACCGAAGTGCTCTGCTCTCCTAGTTGTTGTTGCTGTTGTTATATGCCGTTGAGTCGGACCGACTCATAGCGACCCCTCCTTGGGTTTCCGAGGCAGTATCACTACGGAAGTAGACTGCCCAACCTTCCTTCTGAGGAGTGGCTGGTGAGTTTGAACCGCCAGTCTTCTGGTTAGCAGTCAAGTGCCTTAGGCACTACGCTACGTGTCCTAAATATTGATTTTCTTCCCCAAGCTTAGTAAAAATCTTTCCCTCTTTTTTTCTGATGATTATAGTAATGCATGCTTTCATAAAAAAAATAAGTGTTCGGTACTATGAAACTTGGAAGGTGAAAGTTTTTTCTCCAGTTCCCCTTAAGTTTGGTAGATTCCTCCAGTCTTTTCCCTGTGCATATATATTAACAACTTATCATTTTACAAAAGTGAGATCATGCTCAACTGTTCTTTGCTCAACTTTCCAGAGCGCTGCGCATGGGATTACTTCATTCTCTTATTTTTTGCATTCTGTGGAAGTATCACGATTGATTTCTTCAGATGATCATCTGTTTAGGAATATGTGGGCTGTTTCCAGTTTTTGTTATAAATGATGTAACGGGCCTCCAGGATGTACACTCTCATGCATGCACTCTAGTAATGCTGTTGGTTAGATTGCTGGAAGCAAAACTGTTGCATTAACGCGTGTTAACATTTTAATAGATAATACCAAATTGTTCCCCTATAACAGTGCACCCTTATAAACTTTCCTCTGGAGAGGAAAACCTCAATTTCCCCAACACTGTGTGGGATATTAGAAATCTTAGAAAATTAGTAAAGAGATACTCAGGTTTGACATACAAAAATTCTTTTAGTTTATTACAAAGTAGTGTTGAAATCGACTCAATGGCGGTGAGTTTTGGTTTTTGGTTAGTCGTGGCAAGGCATGCAAATAAGACCTCACAATAGTCATTGGAACTGGAGACTCAGAATTAACAACTACAGTGTTAGTTTGGTGATTAGAGTTCAGACCTTTAGACTTCAATTTTTTGCCTTTAACCAGAGGAGGTCTCTGGCTGGAGGAAGGGAGAAGGAAGCTTAACCATAGCTCAAACTCACTGGAGGTCCCCTGTCAAACGTTGGCAGTTCAGACAGAATCACAGTCCCACTGCTGCCTTCTCCCAGAGAGTGAACAGAAATTTAGGGTGTATATGTGAGTTTCTCACCTTGGCTTCACTCAAGCGCCAGTGAGACGGCAAAGACTAGTGTGTTATGTCTTTTCTCCAGGGTTAGAGAGCAGCCAAAGGACACAGCATCTTCTCTTCCAGGTTGGAGATTAATGAGGTTATGTAGATTGATGTTATGTTTTCTTGTGTCACAGTAGGCTGGGTCAAGGTGAACCCAAGGTTGATTACATTTTTTACATACTTCACATCCTTCCACGCCTAAGTTCAGAAATGTTCTAAATAATTTTCTTATGACTTACAGGTTTCTAATGACACAGTTAATGCTAGAGTCTCACAAAGGTAGATATATTTCTAAGTTCATATTATGAGTGCTTATGCATATGTATTTGGAAAGTATAATAGTGATTCATATCTAATAGGATTTTATATCACTGCAGAAACATACAGAACCCGAAATCTCCCCAACATAGGGTGTTATAACTATTTTCCAACCCTGCTAACCTTGTGGGCAAAAAAAAAATGCTGTCTCGGTCGACTTAATTTGCACGTTTAAATTGTTAATATGGCCCAGCGTCTTTCACGTGTTTTTTGGCCACTATGGCCTGCCCAAGGAGCGCTGGTGGCATTTGGTTAAAGTACTCGGTTGCAAATTGAAGGTCGATGGTTTGAACCCACCAGTTGCTCCATGGGAGAAAGATGTGGCAGTCTGCTTCTGTAAAGATTACAGCCTTGGAAACCCTATGAGGTAGTTCTACCTTGTTCAATAGGGTCACTATGAGTCCAACTCAGACCGCAATGGCATTGGGTTTGGTTTCTGGCCTCCCAAAATCTTTTGCTCACTTTGTTACTGAGTTGCTCATTAAAGAAAAAAAAGGGGGGCTGTTATAAGAGTTCTTTTTGGGCTAGGAAAATTAGCCTATTGTCTGCTGCTGTTATCGTTGTTTTTTTAAAAAAAACAAAAACAAACTCACTGTCATTGAGTTGGTTCCAACTCATCGCAACCCCCGTTGGGTTTCCAAAGTGGTAAATATTTATAGAAGTAGATTGCCCCATCTTCTTTCCATAGAGCAGCTGGTGGGTTTGAACTCCCAACTTTCTGGTTAGCAGTCAAATGCCTTAGGCATTGTGCCACCAGCACTCCTTGTTATTGTTAAGTGTCATCAAGTTAGTTCTGACTCAAAGCAACCCTGTGTACAATAGAATGAAACACTGCCCAGTCCTGCTTCATCCTCACAATCCTTGCTATGCTTGAACCCGTCGTTACTGTCAATCCATTTCATTGAGGGTCTGCTATTTATGACAAAATATCTTTTCTCTCTTTATTGCTTTTCTTTGGGGTGTTTTTGCTAGTCAATAACCTGGAATTTGTAGTCAAATTATTAACTTTTTTTCATTTTCAGTTGCTGGGTTTATGACATTCTCAGAAAGGCCTTCCCAACCCCAAGATCATAAAAATAATCCCTAATGTTGTAGTTTCCTTCCAGCAGTTAAGTGCTGGGCCCATTGAGAGTACAGTGCAGGTGCCAGGAGAGCAGTAGGCATGGCGGAGAAGGGGGAGCAGGGACCAGCCTGGTTTTCCCAAAACCTCCCAGAAGCACCCCCCCCCCCAGGTAGACCAGTTTGTGGCAGCCTGAGGCCCATTGTGTTCTGCAGGCAGTTCCACAAAGCGGAGAACCACTTCTCATTGGCCATCCAGCACAACCCCCAGAAGGCTCGCTACTACCTGCAGAGGGCCAAGAACCGCCAGCTGCTGCAGAACTCGTTTGGGGCCCGCCAGGATGTCGCCACCGTGCTGCTTCTTGAACCTGAACAACCACAGGTAGGTTCCTGAGGGGCCAGGAGGGTGGACTCCATCTAAAGAGACTCTTTGTCCCTAAAAAAAAAAAACTAGTCTGATGATTATAATAAGAGCGACTATTGCTTGAACATTTGCCGTGTGCCAGACACTGGTCTAGCCATTTCAACTTGTAACACCTCATTTAATCCTCCTCACCACCCAAAAGATAGGTGATACTTTTTATTATCACCAGCAATTTAAAGATGAGGAAAGTAAGGCTCAGAGAAGTCAGTTCCCTTGCTTCAGGTCACAAAGTTTAGAGTTCAAATCCTCATCTGTCTGGCTTCAGAACCTATGGTTGGATTCACCCTCAAAGCTCCTCCTGGAATGGTTCCTTTCCCATGGTCTCCTGCTAGTTCTGGGGCAAGAGGGGCCAGCCCTTTAAATAAACAATTTGCAAAACCCCTCCCCCTTTAGCCCTGAGAAGGGTCAGACAGGAATCTCGGAGGGTGGGCAGCACCACACCAGCTGGCCCCTGCCCATACCTGGCTCCGGACCACCCCCTTTCCTGGCAGTTGCTCCCGCTGATGACCAGCCTCTTCCCGGGCATGTCGGTAGATGATGTGCTTAATAGCCAGGTGGCCCACCTGGCCAGGCTGCAGTTGGAGCGGGCTGTGGAGAGCAATATGCAGTTCAGCATCCCGAAAGGCATTGTGGGGTAAGCTCCCTGGGCAGCGGCCATAGGCCAGGGGTGGGAACCAGCTGGGGCCTGAGGTTCCTCTGGCCCTGCTGCTTCCTTGGGCCACTGTCCAATCCCTGAGGACGGTGGCTGAGGACGGTGGGATGATTCAGGGAGACTGAGCTGGCACTCTGGGCCGTGGCATGGTAGGTTGCTCAGGAAGCGAGAATTAGAGCGCCAGAAGGCCCGCGCCCTACAGCACGAATGGAAACTGGAGCAGCCTTCCTCTGAAGAGCTTAAGGCCCCCTACCAGGCCCTGCAGGAAGGCCCAGAGGAGGAAGCTGTGGCCCCAGAGAAGGAGAAGGAAAAGGTGAGCGGCCACGTGCCCTAGAGGCCCAGGGCGGAATGGACTTGGGCCCAGGGCTGAGGTATGCAGGCTAAGTAGAGGCTAGCTTCCAGGCCCAGTTTCTGCCCCCTCTCAGATGTGACTTGGGCTGAGGACATCTTGCTGTGAGACGGGGATGGAAAAATCATGGGGTGCCCTGGGGGGAGTGTCACAAGGAGGTGAGCACCTCCTAGAGAAAGGGCTTCCCACTTACTGCCCACAGTTACCTTTGCACCATCTGCTGTGCGCCCTGGCCACTTGTGCCAGAATTTCCTTCTTAAATTCATTTCTAAAAGTTTTTGTTGACTGTCACATAAATCAGAAATGTGCATAAATTCTAAGTGCTTAGCTCAATGAAGTTCCATAAAATGAATGGGGATGGCTCTGCATCCAGATCAAGGAAGGGCACATTCCCAGAGAATCCCCTGTGCCCCCTGTAGACCCCTCCCCCATCTGGCCCCACCCCACAAGGCTAATCACTGCCCTGATTACTAACTGCACACCAGTTTTGCCTGTTCTTCACACAAATGGACACAATGTCACAATGTACCCTTTTGTCCCTGGCTCCTTCCACCAAACATTATGTTTGTGGGTTGCATCCAAGTTGTTGCATGTAGCAACAGATTGCTCGTGCAACAGGAATATTCTCCTTGCTGCAGAATATTCCATTGTGCTACTGTCCCACAATTTATTTATCCATTGTCCTGCTAATAACAGCAAGTAAACTTATGTTAAAAAAAAAAAAAAAAAACACTTTACATAACATGAAATGAATGGAATATCCTAGCTGTACCTTTTTCTAGTTCACATTAGAATGGACACACAATTCTAAGTCTTTCATCGCTGTACCCCCTGAAATCATTATGGGCCCCCTCACTCAAGGAGCTGTTGAGGGGAAGCATAGAGAACCCAGAAGGCAGGGCCCAACATGGAGTGGGCGCCTGGTGCATGTGATCGCTCACAGCACTGCCCGTTCGGCCCCTCTGGCTCCTGCACGTGCCTCCCTGCTCCACGTGTGAGACCAGGAAGGAGACTAGTGGCCCGGAGTGTGGCTGGAGCCCAGCAGACCTGGGTTCAAATCTCCACTTCTCTACTTCTTAGCTAAGTGGCCTTGGGCAAGTTGCTTCAGCAAAGCTCAGAGCCTGGGCTTCCTGATCTGTGAACCTACTGCAGCAGCTGTAGTTCCCTCCCAGATGTGCTGGATAAAATGGGAGAAGGCATGTAGATCTCCAATTTCTCACTAACCGTTCACCAGGACACAGCACTTCACAGTTTATATAAGCCTACCTACACTTGGTGAGAGGAGCTCTGGTAGCATAGTGCCTAAGGCACTTGATGACTGCTCACCAGAAGGCTGGTGATTCAAACCCACCAGCCACTCCTCGGGAGGAAGGTTGGGCAATCTACTTCCCTAGTGATACTGCCTTGGAAACCCAAGGAGGGGTCGTCACTATGAGTCAGGTCTGACTCGAGGGTACATAATAACAACAAAAAACACTTGGTGAATGGGTTGGGGCTCCGATTTTCATTTTGTAGGTAGGGAAACTAAAGCCCAACCAGCCCCTTGAACCATGCCTGTTTAGCCTGGCCACTTTGCTTCCTCTCCATGTCCCCATACAACCCTAACCCTTGAGAGGAACTCCAAGCTTAAAGAATGACTGTGAAGGGCCTCAGGGCCTCTGGCCCTCCAGAGCTGTGACCACTGGCCCAGGGATCTCCCAGTGCCTGTACTCCCTAACCTGTCTCTTGCCACAGGAGGAGGAAACTGAACACACCTCCGACAAGGAGATGTCCCTGTCCAGCAGCTACGTGGATCTGACCTCCTCAGGATCCATCTTGGGCTGTAAGTCCCCAGTACTTCTCCCAGGCCAGAGTGAGCCAAAGCAGCAGAGTAGGGAAAGGTGAGGGGTCAGAGACTCTGACCTGGATATGAATCTGGGCTCTGCTGCTTATAGCTGTGTGACCTCGGGCAGTGAGTAAAAATCCCAGCTCTGAGGTATTGTGGTGAGGACTCAGTGAGCCTGGGATGCCAAGCCCCTCCTACAAAGGATTCCACCGAGGCTGTTGGCCCCATCCTTCTCCATTCCTGCCTCAGGCCTGTCCTTGACATAAGCCCACAAACCCCGTGTATGTTCAAGGCACTTTTACCCTCAATTCAGCTGGGCACCAGCCTGGAGGGGACAAATATGTAAAACTCAGGAATGTTGCTCCAGAGTTCTAAGTGTTGATGTGAGCAGTTCATGGTAGGGACAAAAATGACAGTGCCCTTAGCCTCCTTCCTTCCATTCAGTTCCACAAATTTAGTGAGTGCTGCTGGCCAGGCCCGTGTCAGTCACTGGCTACAGGGACAAATGGCACAGGCCTTACCTTGGAGGAGCTCTTGGTGCTAGAGCGGGAGGGACTCAGGTCAGAGGACAGCCACACTACAGCACAGACATCCAGCGAGAGGGCAGTGGAGGGGGCTGCAAGTACATGAACTTCCATTTGCGGAGGTCAAGGAGGGCCAGCACCTGAAGGAAGTGTAGGGGTCAGCCAGATGTGGGAAGGGGTAGGGCGAGGGAGACTGTTGCAGGCAGGGAATCCAGAACCTGTGGGCTGTTGGTTGTGGCTGGAGCACAGAGGGTAAGGAGCAGCCCGAAGTGTGGGGCCTAGGTCCTGGGTGGTGGGGCCTGCATCCCTTGTGTGTCTTCTCCTCCTTATCTTACAGCCCTAACCTACCTGCAGGCTCCAGTTGTCCAGGGAGGGCTGGGCTGGTGTGTTCTTGTAGGACTTCCCCTTTGCTCATCCAAAACCTCAGAGGAGGGGAAAGGGGGTAAGCCACGCTGAGGGGCCCAGATGCCCCCTTTTCCTGGAGCTGTCCAGGGGAAGTCAGGCAGCCCATGAACTCTGGACGAGTCCTGAAGGTACTCTTGTCACACCCTCTCCAGTCATAGTTACGTCCATCTCAGAGACAGAGACATCCACTAATTCCCAGGGGTACAGGAGCAGTTCGACCGCTGCTGTGACATCCTCTGATTCCTCACTGCTGAAGATTCAGTCCTCAGACTCTGGGACCAATGGGGAGGACTCAAGTCTGAGCCAGAGTCCTAGCAAGACCGAGGACACCCAGGGTCCAAGGCGGAGGCCCACCGAGACCGAGGACACCCAGGGCCCAAGGCGGAGGTCCACCAAGACCGAGGACACCCAGGGCCGAAGAGTGAGGTCCAGCGGGACCGAGGACACCCAGGGCCCAAGGCGGAGGTCCAGCGAGACCGAGGACACCCAGGGCCCAAGGCGGAGGTCCA
>NW_006921710.1:6442838-6492272 GCF_000298275.1 Orycteropus afer afer | reverse complement strand
CGAGGACACCCAGGGCCCAAGGCGGAGGTCCAGCGAGACCGAGGACACCCAGGGCCCAAGGCGGAGGTCCAGCGAGACCGAGGACACCCAGGGCCGAAGGGTGAGGTCCAGCGGGACCGAGGACACCCAGGGCCCAAGGCGGAGGTCCACCAAGACTGAGGACACCCAGGGCCGAAGGGTGAGGTCCAGCGAGACCGAGGACACCCAGGGCCCAAGGCGGAGGTCCAGCGGGACGAAGGACACCCAGGGCCCAAGACAGAGGTTCAGGAAAGCTAAGGCTCCTCAGGGCAGGAGCTGGGGACTCAGAAAGTTCCCCACCCGTGGCCAGGCCTGGGGATTACTTCGAAGTTCCAGCAAGACTAAGGATTTCTATGATCTAAATGAGAGCCCTAGCAATACAGATGTTCCTCAGGGCGGAAGCCAGAGGCCCAGCAAGACTGAGGCTGTCCAGGGTGGGGAACAGAGGCCTTGCAATGACGATACCACCCAGGGCCAGGATTGGGGACCAAGCCCAAGTCCTAGCATGGTCAGTATTTTCTATGACCCAAGTCACAAGTCCAGCAAGGATGAAGCTACACAGGACCAGAGCCAGAGACTCAGTAAGACTAACATTGCCCAAGGCTGGAGCCAGAGATTCAGCAAAACTGAAGATGTCCAAGGCTGGAACTCAGAGCTAAGCCCAAGATCCAGCAAGACCAAGGCTGCCCAAAGCCCAAGCCAGAGCGCCAGAAAGACTGAGGCCATGCAGGGCCCAAGCCAGGGTCCCTGCAAGACTGAATCTGCCCAGAGCTGGGGCCAGGGACCAAGCTCAAATTCCAGCAAGAATGAGTATAGCTGGGACCCAAGCTACAGTCCCACCCAGGGCCTGAGCCAGAGCCCCACCAAAAGCAGAGATGAACAGGGCTCAAGCCCCAGCCCCAGCAGGAATACTGCTCCTTAAAGAGGCCACTGAGCCCCCACACTATCTGCTGGGGAAGAGACAGTTTCTCCCCCAACACACTGGTACCTACTCACTCAGCAAAGCAGTCTCCTCCCAGAGCAGTAGAAACTTCAGCCAATATTCCTCTGATTCCATGGCTAAGTTTATTCCATCTGTTCTCTTCTTTTACAAAATTAAAAACTTTATAAAAACCAGGCCCAAGTAGCATCTTGAGTCCCTTTATCCATGAGGACTAGAAGTCCCAGCCTGGCTCCATGATACTGGAACACACGGGATATGTGTCTGTGTGGTGGTGGGGTTGATGAAGCCAGTGCAAGGGCCAAGGGTACATAAACCTAGGAAGGAGGGTGTAGCTACAAGCCACAGTCCCTGAGTTACAATTCACATTTTAAGAAGGCTCAGGCTGGAGGGGGAGGTCAAGGCCCAGTGAAGGGTGACCAGAGTTTGCCTGGGGAAGACAACAGCGGCCAAGATGTCCTCAACCCAGTTAAGAACCAAGGCCTGCCCTGGCCCTGGGCTATGGCCTATCCAACACCCTTCTTCATCTTCTGGGTCCCACTCTCTAGGAAGCTTGGGACAAGGGTCCTTCTGCCAGAGGTCCCAGGGCTTTTCCAGATGGCCTGGCCAGGCAGGGAAGAGCAATGCTGCCCTCCTGAGGAGTCAGAGGAAGAAGGTGATTCGGGAGGCCACGGTCTTGCAGCCGTTGGAGGAGAAGAGTTGTTCGTCCTCAGGGAAGAAGGTGGTGCTGTCCAGCACCGACTCCACGATCTCATCCCTTGGCTCCACGCCCAGCTGGGCCAGCTCATTGAGAACGCAGTGCCGTACGTGGTGCCGCTGGAGTGGGAGGAAGGGCACCACAGCATCCAGGAGGCACTCCTCCACGATGCCTGAACGCCAGAAGCCATCTGCAGGAAGACACAGATGTGTCACAAGTGGGGAGAAGCCCAGGTCTCCCACCTCAAAGGATGGCAGAGGGACCTTTCGGGGGTAAGGCTCAGAGAGGGTGTATGACTTCCCAAAGTTACAGAGTGAGGAGTGCCAAGTCTGAACCACCTGATCAGCAGGCAGAGTATCAGGCCCCGGAGATACCTTGCCCACCCTAGAGAGCCTAGCCCATTGGGTCTGGGGGTAAAGCCTCAAGCTTGACTGAAGCTGGCCCTGGGACAGGGCTCCAGAGCGGAACTCACGGTGTGGGTTGTCCAGCACAGCCCGGGAGATGATTGGCTCCAGCTCCTGCAGGCGAATTTCCTCACGGTCCCGGCGGCTGCGCCACGCCTCCAGCACCACCTGGTTGATCTGCTCGCCACCAGTGTTGCTAAAACATGGAGACCCAGACTGAGACTCAGACTGGGACTATAAGGGTACAGGATTTGGCCCTCACTGCCCTGGTGCCAGGAGCTCTGGTGGCACAGTGAGTAAAGCATTCGGCTGCTAACTAAAAGGTCACGGTTTCAACCCGCCAGCCGTTCCTTGGGAAAAGGATGAGGCGGTGTGCTTGGAAACCCAGGTCTGCTCTGTCCTAAGGGTTGCTGTGAGTCTGAATAGACTCCATGGCAGTGGCTTTGGTTTTGATTTGCCCCTGGTGCCATCTAAACATAACCTGAGCCAGGGGCCTAGCACAATTCCTGCAGGAGCCACAAACCACAGAAAACACTCCACAAGGACCACTTTCCCTCTGTAGATCTTATGTCCATAATCACTGACCCCTGTAATTCACCTACATGGGCCCTACACTTTATAGTTCACAAAACACTTTTGTGTCCCTTAACTGATCTTGTCTTCACCCAGCCTCTAGAAGGGTGCTGTTACTGTTGTTGGGTGACTTTGAGTTGTTTTCAACGCATAGAGACCCCGAGTGAGACAGCAGAACTGCCTGAGAGGGTTTTCTAGGCTGTAATCTTTACAGGAGCAGATACAGTGGAGCTGACGCTAGCCCTTCCTTTACCATATGCACCACCAGGGCTCCAGATACCAGGGTCCTGCTGTTCAGAACAGTAAACTGAAGCTAAGAAAGAGGTGAAGTAATTTACTTGAGGAAACACAGCTAGGATTCTTGAATCTGGGCCTAGAACTCTTTTTTTTTTTTTAACTGTGATTTTGATGAAAGTTTACAGAGCAAATTCACTTTCCATACAGCAGTTCACATGCACTTTGTCTCATGACATTGACCACAATTTACCACAATGCAACAGCTCCCCTCCCCCTTCCTCCCAATAGTTACCTCTTTCCTGTGTCCATCCCTCCATGCACTCGTGCCCCTGAGCTGTCTCACTGTGCATACACAGCCCTTCTTTCTCCCATGATTGTTCTCTCCAAGGAGTGTGTCTACCTCAGGTAAATGTTCAATGCATATGCCTGTCTTTTGTTTGGCTGGAAACCACAGGCGTGGGTTCAGTTCCAGACCTGAAGGGCAGCTAGGGGCCATAATCTCAGTGGTTCCACCAGGCTCTATCGGACCAGCAAACCTGGTCCCCCCTTCCCGCTTGCTTTTTTCCCCAAAAAAATGATTTTGAGTTTTGTTCCACACTGTTCTCCCTCTCTACCCAGGACCTCCTACATAGACTTCTCTCCGAGTGGTTGACAGTGGTAGCCAGGCACCATCTAGTTCTTCTGGTTTCAAAGTCGTATAGGCTGAGGATCGCATGGTATACCAGTAGCTAGGACTAATTGTTTCCATGAATCTTTGGTTTTCTTCATTCTTCTTTGCTCTGGACAAGGAGAGACCCATCGTTGCATACAGATGGCTATTTGTACGCTTTTAAGATCCCAGTTGCTACTCGCCAAAGTAGGAGGTAGAACAATGTTTTATGTAGTATGTTATGCCAATTGAGCTTGATGTCCCCTACGACTATGGTCCCCAGCCCACAGGTTCACTTACTCACTCCCTCTGGGTACCTGGCTGTGACCAAGAAGTGGCTACAACCTTGTCCCTTGTCAGCTCTACTACACACCTGGGAATTCTTACAGAACACACAAATACACTTGTAGAACCAATGTCTACCAACCCTATACATGGTCTGGGTATGCTCCCCACCGCAGAGACACACCTAATAGTTCATTCAGCCTGTCCACCCATCTACCTACCTGTCTACCCGTGTTTGCCTTCACTGATAATGCAGTACTGTATGTGCAAAAGGGTTCATCTTTGTTGTTTGTACCTCCTATGTATCTCTCTCTGTCTTCCTCTTCCTTGATGCCACCATGTTGATCACTCACATTTGGTACACTGCCCTTCTCTTCCCCCAAATCAATACTTATCTCTATCTATCTACCCTCCCACCCCGGTAACCAACAAAGAAAATTTCCTTCCACATATAAACCTTTCCTTGACTTTTATAATAACTAATATTTGTGAGACTAGAATTCTTGTCCTGCTTTTCCCAGGCCTGTGTCCTCTTAGCCACGAAAGAGGAAAAACGCTTTGATCCAGCAGGGCTTCCTCAAAGAAGTGGTGAGGATCAAAAAGACTGAGCCCACCGCCAAAAAGCCCTTAAGAATGTCAAAGGGAGTAACAACCACCATGAATGACAGTGAGTGAATGAGAATGTGAGGAGCCTGAGGGAGGCCTGACTGGGCCTAGGAGGAACAGTATTTCCATTGTGGGACCATAGGCCAAGAACAGATACGTGGGACTTCTAAGAAATGTCCCCTCAACTGTGCCCCTGCGAAGTCAAGCCTTACCTAATGAAGATGAAGATAGCTTTGCGATAGTTGGTCCCATACACGACCCAGGAAGAGCCCAGGAAAGGTCGCAGGACTTCCATCAGGCCTGGGGGCAGCTTGTCCATCTCATCAAAGAGGAAAAGAGAGCGACCGCAGGCAGTGAGATTCCCCTGGACCCAGCTCTTAAGATCCTTCTGTGGGGTTGAAGTAGGAGTTCAAGGGGGGCTAGAGAAACTACCCCAATCCCAGAGCGCTTCCCAAGAACTGACCTTTCACAGGAAGATATGGTCTTCCAGAAAGCATCAACACCTTAATAAGACTGATGGCAAAATACAGCCCAGAGAGGGGCAGGAATTTGCCCAAGGTCACACAGCAAGTCAGCAGGAGAACTGGGTTCAAACCCAGAGCTCCTTCCATGGTATTTAATGTTTTCTACAAAAGAAGGCGGCTCTTTCCTGATCGATAAACCCTTCCAACAGTGTTGACAGCTGAAACAGACCAGCCTGTAAAGTGCACTGTGGCCGACAGCAACAAGAATAGGAGCTAATATTAACTGAGTGCTTACTGAGCCACGTGGGCTAAGCTCTTTACTGGGAGAGGACAGTGCAGACTGTTTGGCACACATAAGTGGTCAATGCATGATGCTTGCAATTACATAATCACATGTCCCTCACAACTATGCCAGGTAGATAGCATTATTGCCCTCCAGAAATCAAAGTGAAAACTCCCTACCAAGTAGAATGGCACCACCCTTAGTCCTGCTCAGGATGGGTCTTGAGGGCTGAGCCTCTCCCTGGCTGTGTGGCCTGAAGCAAGAGGCCTCCCCTTTCTGAGTTCAGGACTCACTCCACAGCAGGGGAGAATGGTGGGCCATGACACGTTCAGCCTACCTTGTAGCGCTCGATGTGGCTGGGGTGGGGGAAGTGGATGATGGGGGAAAAGTGGTGCACGTGGGGACTGCGGAGGCCACCCCGGAAGAGGTAGTGCGCCAGCAGGGAGCTGACATAGGACTTGCCAGTGCCTGTCCAGCCATGCAGGGAGAGGACCAGAGGCTTGGTGGGTGCCGGGTCATGCACAAAGGCCTTCAGCGCCCTCAACACCAACGCCTTGGCTAGGTGCTGGCCAGCCAGGTGTTGGGCCAGATCACACTCCAGACCTAGGGCCACAGAAGCACTGGATCAGAGTTGAAGACACACCCCCACCAAGAAGAGGTTTTCAAGGGTTACCTGGTCTAAGGACACCTGCGTTCTGGGACGTTTTTACAAGCTAGTTATGGAAAGCAAGTGGGGCGCTCGGTTTCCGGCTGCAGGAACCATCTTCAGGACTGGAGCTTGGCAGCGCCCCCACCAGGCAGTCCCTCAGTTTGCACTCAGACCTAAGTAGGTTCGTGCTGTCTACAGGGTCAACCCCAGAGCCCTGCCCACTCCCAAAGCAGGCTACATTCTTGACGGCCAGTCCACTCTGTGGATGCCTAGAACTTCCCCCACAAGGGCTTTGCTGTCAAAGGCCCTCTCTCCACCCCGGCAGGGCTCTGCCCAGGCCCCAATAAGCCACTCCCAATACCTCGTGCCAGGCCCGGTGCTCCCCCAACGCCCGGCCCACTTCTAGCCCTAACCGTTCGGACGTCTGAGGACCCTGTCCCTCGATTCTACACTAAGGGTCCACAGCTTTCTTGGCCCCGAGGCAACCACGGGGTCTGAGTGCTACTCAGTCCGCCAGTCCCTCAGCTCCGGTCACCCGCCGTTCTTTACCCGGGAAGTCAGGCTGGAAGTCGCACTCGCAGAAGTCGCCGAAGTTGCAGGGCAGCGAAGCCAGGTCCCAGGCAGCGGCTGTCCCCGAGACAAACCCTAGAAGCCCGACGAACCAGCCCCAGAGCCAGCAGCAATGCGTCGCAGCCGCCATCCAGCTGAAGCCGGAGCTTGGTCCGGGGCAGCCAATCGCCTCACGCAAACTACAACTCCCGGCGTGCACTGCTCCGCGCCAGCCACTGTCCATCGCCTACAACTCCCGATTCTCACCCTTCTTAAAGGCCCGCCCTTAGTCCGCAGCAGGACCAGACGGTGGCCTCCAGGGGGAGCCCGTGAACCACCCAATCAGGGGACGTTTCCATAGCCACGGTAACTAGGTGACCAGCATTTGTTGTTGTTGTTATTTGCCATGGAGTCGGCCCCGACTCATAGCGACCCCTTCTTGGGTTTCCGAGGCAGTATCACTACGGAAGTAGGATTGCCCAACCTTCCTTCCGAGGAGTGGCTGGTGGGTTTGAACCGCCAGCCTTCTGGTTAGCAGTCAAGTGCCTTAGCCACTATGCTACCAGAGCTCAAAAAAACAAAACCAGACGCGCTGTCATGGAGTTGATTTGACTCACAGCTACCCCTCCTTGGGTTTCTGAGGCGTATATCTACGGAAGTAGATTGCCCAATTTTCCTTCGGAGTGGCTGCTGGAATTGAACCACCAGCCTTCCAGTGAGCAGTCAAACGCCTTAGACGCCATGCTACCAGGACTGCTGCCTCACAACTGCACCAATAAACAATATCACACTAGATGGAGAAAAGATTGAAGTTGTCAAAGACTTTATATTACTTGGTTCTACAATCAACACCAATGGAAACAGCAGAAAAGACATCAAAAGACATATTGCATTGGCCAAATCTGCTGCAAAAGACCTCTTTCAAGTGCTGAAGAGCAAAGATATGTCCTTGAAGACTAAGATGCACCTAACCCAAGCCATGGCATTTTCAATTGCCTCATATGCATGTGAGAGTTGGACAATGAATAAGGAAGACCAAAGAAGAGGTGATGCTTTCGAGCTGTGGTGTTGGAGAATTCTGAAAGTACCATGGAGTGCTAAAAGAACTAACAAATCTGCCCTGGAAGAAGTGCAGCTGAAATGCTCCTTGGAAGTGGGAATGGCCAGACTTCATCTCAACTACTTTGGTCATGTTGTCAGAAAGGACTATTCTCTGGAGAAGGATGTCATGCTTGGTAAAGTAGAAGGTCAATGAAAGAGGGGAAGGCCCTCAACAAGATGGATTGACACAGTGGTTGCAGCGATGGGCTCAGGTATAGTAGGGATCATGAGGCTGGCACAGGATCAGGCAGTGTTTTGTTCTGTTGTTCATAAGGTCACTACAAGTCAGAGATGACTCAATGGCACCGACAACAACAACAATATCTAGCAGCAACTATGTGCTAAGTTTTTTTAAATCAACCCTACAAAGTAGGTTCTGGTATTGCCTCCATTTTTTTTTTTTTTTTTTTTACTAAACCTGTTATCCAAGGTCACTCAGCTAATAGACAATAGAATTGAACCCAAATCTGGTTGCCACCAAAGATTTAATGCACTATAGACTACCTAGTCTATCTTGAACAAAGGATTCAGAAACAAAGGACCCTAGACATTTTAAATTCAGTAAACAGGCTTCCCAGGCCTCTAGCTTGTCCTGAAATTGTGTTCATCTCTTACCTACTTTTCCCACCATCCTAGTGAGGCATCCAAGACAGCTGCCTTTATGTTCTACCTCAAAAATTCCTCACCCCACCCTATCCTTATACAGACATACACAGACTTCTGGAGCCACATTTCAAAGCCTGGAAAGACTAATAGCTCCCACTATTGAGGAAAGAAAAGGGAAGAATTAGTCTTCCCCCTTCCACTGCCGTAGCCTGGGAGAAGTTCGTTCTCCCTCCTGTCCTCGGTTTTCAAAGAGCCCTTCCACCCCAGACATCTCAGATCCTTGGTCATGTGTTTGTGGAAATGTTGCTGTGGTGTCCCAAGGTGGGGATGTGGTAGGAGTGGGAGTCAGGCCAGCATCTCCCCCATTGGGTTGGAATTAGCTGTTCATTTCCCTGACTGGTCTGAGAGCATCTCAAGGGCAGGGACTGGGTTTTAGTATTTGCTGTAACCCTGGCTCCTGGCACAGTCCGGAATGGCCCAGGTGCTAAACAATATCTGCTGAATGAATGTTTCCATTTTTCGCCTAAGAAAAGGTGCTTCCTTCCACCTCAGGGCCCCTTGAAAGACAAAAGAAAGAGTCATAAAAGTTTATTATATGAAAGAAAAAACATGGCTTCTGTACATCTATTTACAGAACAGAAAGTTATTTACAGCAAGATGGAGGCCTTGGTGGGGGGGGGCGATGAGCGAGCAGATGTCTGGAGAGGTGTGAGGAGGCGTGAGGAGCCTCCCATGGCTCAAAGACAGGGAACCTTGTCAGGAAAGGGAGAAGCAGAAGCCGGTGGGAGGAACAGGGGTTCCGGTTCTTCCTGGAGGGAGACTTGGGGAGCTTGTAGCAGATGGGACAGAACCCAGCATCCATGCAGGGCCCTGGAGGAGCAATGGAGATCCTGGAGTTGAACCCAGAACATTCTCAGGTTGATCACAGTGTCCCTGGGGTGCTGTGAAAGTCAGTGCCCCTCTCTGGCCCTGATGCTGCCTGCAGCTGCAGAGGGGGAAGGTCCCAGGAGGTCACAGCTCACTGGAGCGGATAGCAGGCTCCAGTTTGTGGGACAGGGCAGAGAGAACCTTGTCGAACTTCTCATAGCGCCGGGCTTGGCTGCTGCTGGCACCCTGGCTGCCCCAGAGAAGGCGCATCTGGAACTCGGTGCTGAAAACCTCCAGGAGCTCTGGCCTGGCTTGGAACCCTGCACAGTGAGGGCAAAGAGGTCAGGGGACACCATCATCCTGTCCTGAGCCACCATCCCTCCACCAGCTCCATGAGAGTTCCCAGATTTGTTGAAATGAACATAACTACATAGCACCTACTCTCTGACCTACAAGAGGAGCCCTGGTGGCACAATGGTTAAGCGTTCAGCTACTAACTGAAAGGTTGGCGGTTCAAACCCACCACCCACCTCATGAGAGAAAAGACCCGACAGTCTGTACCTGTAAAGATTATAGCCTAGAAAACCCTATGGGGCGGCTCTACTCTGTCCTATAGGGTTGCTATGAATTGGAATTGACTCAACAGCAAAGGGTTTGGTTTTGGTTTTTACTCCTACTATTTTGAACATGCAATTTTTAAATGCCTAGAAGATTAAATATTCATGTTAACAATTTTTCTGAGATCGTGATTTTTCTTTTTTGTATTTTCCTATCAATTATGAATTTTTTTTCTAAAAAACATATATAAATGATGTACTTAAGTGTGAAAAAAAATCTATTTTTTTTCCCTCTAAAAAAGACAGATAATGCACACCAGCATGTTCCTAGCTTTGACCTCTGGTAATTACACTGGCAGTGATTTTTAAATCTTGTGTTTACTCAGCTGTAGTTTCTAATTTGTCTACAGTGAATTTTATGACTTAATATTACCTAGGACAATAAAAGATGATCTGAAGCCACTTGTCTCTCCCCGGTCCTTTCATGAGGGGTAGTTTTACCCATCAGTCGATAAGTAAGGGCAGGGCAAGTCTGCCTGAGCACTGGGCTCCCAAGCCAACCTTGTAAAGTAAGCCTGCCAAATTGCCACTTCACAGATGAGGAAACCAAGGCTAACAGAAACAGACACGCCTAAGGTGCTCTTTGAATGATCTGTGTGTCCTCCTACCCCAGCACCGTGCCTGCCATTAATAAAATGCCTGGTGAACTAACTGGTGAATGAAGAGAAAGAATGAGAAAAAAGAGACAGGGTGGGAAGGAGAGTGATGGGGAGAAGTGGGTGGACATTGGGAGGAAAGGAGAGTAGCAAGCCAGGTGGAAGGAGGCCCAGGCTGCAGGATTAGTGACCTCTTCCCCCCTCTTCCTACCCCCTGCCACAGGTGACCTGTCACTCACCCTGCAGCTTGACCTCCGCGTTGGTGTGGTAGAGGCCTCCGTGGTGCGCCACGGTGCGGGCAGCCTCCAGGTGGGCCAGCACCACCTCCACACCGTGCTCTGTGCTGCCCCAGGGCTCGGGACCCTCGGCAGGGGCCGAATCGCACTCCAGCAGCGTGATGAGTGGCAGCACGTGAGGAAACGTGGTGTTGCTCAGTGGTGGGCCTTCTGGAGGGAGGGAGACAGCAGGCGCTTAGAGACCATCGAGGGCCCCATCCTTCACTGCAGTCCTGGAAACTGAAGTGCGGGGTGTGGAAGGGGCCCTCCGAGGTCCCAGAGAGCGCCTCCAGCATTCCTGCCTCCTGGGACAAACACTTCCCTGCAGATTCCCCCAGCGGAACCCACAGCCCCAGCCACTCACTGCAGCCTTGGCCCAGCCCTGACTCGGCTGGCACATTTGCCAGATATAGAACGTAAGCTAAGGGAGAACAGCTTGGACGGGCTCAGTCAAGCCCTCACCGTCCACACTGGGAGAGTCTTTGCATCCCAAGGGGGCTAGAACCTGTCCAAGGTGGGGGAGGTACCTTTGCCCTCATTGAGGCTCTTGAGAAAGGGCTTGAGTTTCTTCTCGTACAAGATGGCACCCTCGGTGTGTCGCTGCCGCAGGGTCACCCATGTCTGCTCCAGCCGGGTGATCTGGAGAGACCAGACTGTGAGCAACCAGCCAAGCCAGAAGGGGCCTGCGGGGGCCACTGGCCACAGGCAACTCGGTGGAGTGGAAAGCCACACGAGAATTTGAATCATTCTTATGTCAGAGTGCTGACACCTTTCATATGCATCTCATGAAGCCTTCACAACAACCTGCTTTACAGATGAGGAAACATAAGGCTCACAGGAATGAGCCCAAAGTCATTTAGAAAATAAATGGCAGAGCTGGGAGTTGGACCTGGGATACCGTGTCTGGGATCCTGTTGTTATTTGTCAGGCATGGGAGAGTCAGTGTAGTGTAAGGTCCAAGCTCAAGTACAACACTTGGCTCAGATTCTAACTCTTTCAGCCTCTGACTGTGTGGCCTTAGGCAAGTTACTGTTGTGTCAATTTCTCCACGTGTAAAATGGAGACAATAAAGCAGCAACCTTTTAAAGCTGAGAAAACAGTGTTTGTAAAGTACTTGCTTAGTGTGGCAGGGAGCTTATGGTAAATGCTGAATGACAGTCATTTTATATTTAATCTTTAAATTCATATAATGCTCCTCATTTATTTTACAGATGGGGAGACAGAGGGCCAGAGAAGGGAAAGAATTTGGTCCCCCTCTCAGGCGGCTCAGCAGTTTGCCCAGTTGGCCTTTCCCCGATGCTGCCTAGACAATCAAGTTCTTTCCCACAGCAAAGGAACGCATCCCAGGGCTGTGGGAGACAGTCTGCTCCATGCTCTGTTGCACTTGGGCCCCTAAGTACCTGGGCCATGTCCAAAGCTCCCATGACAGCAGCGAAGCTGAACATGTTGCCCATGGTCCCCCGCAGCTCGGCCGCCAGCTGGATGGTCTTGTGAAGCAGCGCCGCCCGCTCCTCCGCGGAGCCCGTGCAACCCAGGATGTCCACAGCCAGCATGATGGACATGGTGTGGAACCTGTCGGAGTCGCCGAGTCAGAAGGGCTGGGCCGGGGAGGGCCCTTCTTGTTGTTGGGCGGGGCAGAGCCAAAAGTTGAGAGGTTGTAATGGGTGAGATTTGGGATGGCTAGAGTGATGGCGTAAGGGTTTATGATTGGTCCGTACGAGTCAGGGGCGGGGCAAGAATTCCCTACGGTTCCCTCGGAGCGGATTGTCATGGATCAGTGGAATGGAACTCAGCAGGCAGAGCTGTTTTAAGAATGAATGCAGGGAACACACAACTGAGGGGCGGGGTCAAGGTTGATGGGCTGTGATTGGTCAAGGGGATGCAAAAGATAAATACAGAGATAAAAGGCACAGTCTTTGGGAAACCAGGATCGCAGAGGGCTGGATATTGAGAAGTTGTGATTGGTCAATGGGACTAGGGGGCGTGGCTAACACCCTGGGAGCCTAGTTGAGTGAGTGTGATTGGCCAACCAGCTACAGCAAAAGAGGAGGGAGGTAGCCTGTGGGGGTTCCCTGCAGTTCCCCACGTGCTGGTGCTTGCCTTACCTTTCCAGCAGGTCTAAGCGTAGCTGCCGGCCATGGGGGAGGGTGAGCAGCTCCATGCCCCAGCGGACTCCCATTAGGGTCTGCATCTCCTTGGTAACGCCCAGTATCCTAGCAACCTGCAAGGACGCCCAGAGGGCTGATTAATTTCCTGTCAGGGATGGCCCAAGCCATCTGGGAGTCAAAGAGCTTTCTCTTGGAAGACAACCTGGAAGGTTGCTAACACTCTGACAAGCGATCCTACCTCTCTGAGTTAGCCTCAGTTTTCGTGTCTGTAAAATGGAGGATAAATGAGGAAACGCCCAGAGCTGCCTGGCAAATTAAATACTCAATTAAGGTTAAGAACAAAGGCACCCTATTTCCAGTGGGCAAATGTGAGGCCTAATGAGGAAAAGGGCGCATGGAGCAACATCTCTACCCTCTTTTCTTGCTTCCCAGGCCACGGAGACCAGGAAATCAGTATTCCCACGCTACAAAGAGAAAACCTTAGGTACAGAGAGAGTTGGGATCCTTAGATGACCAAAATCTCACACAAAGAAAAGGTAAAGTCTTTGGCAATTTATAGGATAAGGTAATAAATTTTTTTCCTTTCTTTTCTTATTTTTCACTAGGGGGCATGAGTCAGGCAGTCAGCCCTTTAATACTCCCTGGATCAGCCTGGCTGACTTTCTTTCAGCAGCCTTATTCTGGGATGCCCCAAGCCAGATACCAAGACCGCCCAGCGCCAGTGCCAAACTGACACCTGGAGGAAGCAGGAATGTTTTGTTTTTTGCTTTTTCAGAGGAGACAATGGAGGCCCAAAGAAGCAAAGTGACCAGCCTAGAATCACACAGCAGGTGAAAGAGAGCCATAAAGCTAGAATCCAGGCCCACTCTTGGTGCTCAGGGAATGTGGAAGCCAGCCCCTCATCACTCTGACTCCGTCCCAAGGCCAGAGGACAGGTGCTGCCCCAAGTACATATCCAGCACCTACCAGGCAGTCAACCTTGGTGACATGCCGGGCCAGCGTCCGGGCATCCACCTCTGCCAGCAGCTCCTTGACCTTGCGCAGGAGGCCCACCTCTAGGGGCCGGTTGTCCTTGGGGATCAGAAGTGACTGGAAGGTGGCTGGGTTGAAGGCAGACGTGGCTTCCACAACGGGGACTGTGAAGGTCCTGCCCCAGTCCTCCTCATGGGCCCCGTTTTCTGACAGTTCCTTTAGCTTCTCCCCATAGCTCCTGGCCTGCCGGCTGGAAGTCTCAGCTGCTGCCCATTCACGGCCGCCACGGGTGGGAGGCTGGAGCTGGCAGTAGTGACCAGAGTCCGGGTCGCTGTAGCTGCTGAGCGATGGGGATGGGGAGGCCTTGCAGAGGCTGTGGGAGGGGCTGGCATGAGGGCCCTTGTCCAACTCTCCAAGAGGCTTTGGGTTACTTCTGGGGCACAGCTGGGGCTCACTGGAGCGGCGGGTGACAGGGGAGGCAGGCAGTGCTGTGGCAGAGGGGACGGTGGGGGCGGCATGGACACGGGTCACTGTAGAAAGAGAGGGAGAAGATTGGTTATTGGTGTTCCCCATCAGTAAGGTCTCCACCCCTCCCCAAAGGGTAGGCTTTACCCTACAGGGGAATGCCTCTGACTCCCTGAACAGGGTGGAGGCCAGGCCCAGAAAACTCTGGCAAACAGACCAGCCCTTGGTGATACTCTGAAATAAGATGGCCGTGGAGTTTGTATGCCTGAGTCCTAGCATGCTGGAGCCCTCGAGCAACCCCTGAAAGAACCTCCAGGGATCTGGGGAAACGAACCACTTGCTGGAGTTCACTGTACCCATGAATAATTTTTCAAAGAATTAGTAATACTGATATACTGAATTCATATTATGTGCCAGGAGGAGCTGGTTACATGCAGGAGAGACACTGGTCAACAATAGTAAAACCATTATGAAAAATCAGAGGTGACATTTATTGAGCTCTTGGCTGCCTTCTTTTGCACATTAGTCCACTTAATCCTTTCAACATGCCTGTCAGGAAGTACTTTTATGAGCCTCATTCTACAGATAAGAAAACCGAGACCCAGAAAGGTGAATTGACTTGCCCAAGGTCACAGAGCCAGCAAGTAATGGAGCTGGGATTTCAGACTAAGTGTTAACTCCTGACTCCTGGATTATTTTATTATCCCACATTATTTAGAAGTTATCATTCCTGGCAAGTGTTTTCATCATCAGGGGTGCTGTTTTAAAGGCATATTTGTGGTTTTGATGGGCCTATATTTAAGGAGGGATTTGTGGCAACAAGTCAGACAGCAACATTTCAACAAAATGCCTCTCCGTGCAACAGTTCCTCCTGAGGCTGCCCCTCTCTCACGACACTTTGCCTGCCACGTGGACGATACGGTTGGTTGAATTTTTTTTCCCCAGAAATGAGCTAATGATATGTTTCTACTATAGAAACTTTGTTTATATATACATACATACAAATATGTGTGTGTGTGTATACACACATACATACATAAAGCACAGTTCCACTAATTTGGTTTGAGCCAGCCATTTGGAACCATACAGCTAAGTCATTGCAGACTCAGCCAATGCAGGGCCCAGAACAGAGTCTACACCCAGTAAGAGCTTGACCAATAGGGGCTGGATATTGTTGCATGGGTGAAATTCACAGCATCTGAGACTAGGCCCAGCAACACACTGGGCCTCTACCAGACTTCACTGTGCTCTGGAGAACAGACTGGGAACCCACTTCACGCACAGTGCCTGGTATCCAAAAGGGACTTAACAAATCATAGTTGACGAAGCCATAGATCTATTTGTAGGTCAACATCAATAGTTCCACTAGGAGATTTTTAGTGTCAATTTTTGTAGGACCTTGCAAAATTATATCACAAGAGACATAAAAACACAAATACTGGTACACCAGCTAACAGAAGTCATCAAAGACAGCACACGCGTGTGCATACCAAGTCAGTCCATCTGAACACCTCCACCCTGACCCTTCCCCCTCCCTGGGCCATACCGGTGCTGTAGGCGGGGGAGCTGGGGCTCTCAGAGATGGGGGACATGGGTGAGTGCAGGTCTGGGATCTGGTCCATGCTGAGGGCACAGTTGCGGATGGATTCCCGGGGGTGGGGCAGTGAGGCACTGTGGAGCAGAGCAGACACCTTCATGAGCACGGAGCCCTGTGGTGGAGGGCAGGGTCCTCAGCCAACCCGAGGGACCCCACCTCTGCCTCCATCCTCAATCCCTTGAACTTGAAAGCCAGAAAGGAATGAGGATTATCAAGCCCTATCTTCCAATCGACAAGTTAAAAAAAAACAGAAACCTAGAGGAGGAAGGGCTTAACTGAGGTCACACAGCAAGTCAGGCGCAGAGGTGGGAACCCAGGCCTTGACTCTTCAGCAGGACTTTGACCGGAACATTCCAGTCTCTGCTTTCACTCACCTAGTATCTGTTTAGTACCCCCAATATCTCTTGCTCTCTTTCTCTAGCCCTACCCAGTATTTTCCTCCCACAAAGCTGAGACCAGCCTTAGAAGACAGACTCGGGGAGGACTGGCTAAGCCAAGGCTTCTCAGGCTCCTTAGTGTCCCTCCTCCCCATAGGAGAAGGGAGAGAGTGCAGGGTGCATGCAAGAACCCCTACTAGCCCACATGGTGCTTTTGTGCAAACTAGTACATTACACCTATCATCTGATGCCTCAGCTTGATGAGCCACCAGCTTGATGAGCAGAGTGAGTTGGGTTTCAGCTCCCATCTGTCCCCTGAGCCAGAATTCCTTGTGCCACCCACAACCTGCACAACTATTCCCTTCCTTGAAAACTTTGTCTCCAACTTGGAGAACTGTCTGGGGACTGGCCAGTGGTTGGGGAGGCCAGCCTGGCTCTCTCCTCACTGTTTCCGCACCATGATCAGGATCCCTTGGGCACACATGACTGTGGTCCTGGCACCATCACTGTCACTGGTTCCAAACCACAGACCAAGTGGCTGCTAGCCACAGAGTATCTATCCATCAATTCCTCAGCTGGGAGTACCCAGCCAAGGCCCAGGGACATGGGGTTGTGAGGGCCCATCCAGGAGCTTGTGGAATAGGTCATCAGTCTCTTTGCAAACAGCCAGGGACGCTATAGCAACTAGACTTTTGCTGACTTTGGAGTCAACAGACCGGGGTTTGAATCTTGGTCCAATCACTCTCCAGCAAATGGCTTCCCTCTCTAAGACTGTTTCTTTATCTATAAAGTGAGCTCTGGTGGTACAGTGCCTAAGGCATTTGACTGCTAACAAGAAGGGTGGCAGTTCAAACCCACCAGCCACTCCACGGTAGAAAGACTGGGCAAGATTTACTGCCTTGGAAACCCAGTGGGGGTTGCTATGAGTCGGAATCAACTCAATGGCAGTGGGTTCCAGAGGAAGTGGAGTAGATAGGATCAGACAAAGAGATCACTCAGCACAGGACTGATAAGCTCCTGTGGCTTTTCCTGGGATGCTAAGGCTTGGTCTCACTCTGCAACTAGGAGAGCTTAAGATGTTGCTGAGAACATTCCTTTCCTTGTGCAGAGGTTTCTGTATTGCAAAGCCTTCTGTTCTGATGTTCACCTTGGCCCAGCTGGGTGGGGTGGAGAGGGGTGGCAATAGGTGGCAGGACCAGGTCCCCTCCCCTGATGGGACAGCAGTCAGAGCTGCTCCTAAGCAAGAGAGGGGTGCTTGAGTGAGACGTCATATAGGTGGGAACATGAAGGTTAGAGAGAAGCAGTGACAGGGCTAAGGACACTCCCCACAGCACTTTCTGACCTTCCTCCTGTTCTTTCCTGCTCAGAGGTTCCAGCAGAATAACGTCACCCCAATAACTAGGCCTCCCCTTTCTCACCAGTGCTCTGGTTACCAACACCCCCATTTAACCAGCAGGGAGAATGAGGCCTAGTGGGAGGCCCAGTGTGGCTTACCTGGTGGGGCAACTATCACCGCGGGTGAGCTTGTCGGCAGTCAGCCCATCAGTCATGGTGACACTGCGCCGCTTCATGTGGCTGCCCTTGGGGCCCGATGGGCTGGCAGGGCTGGCAGCCTTGCCACTGCCCTGGCTCAGGCCATAGCTGGCCTCAAGATAGCGCAGTGGGAAGGTACGGTTGACAGGGCAATAGATGATGGCACCACTCTGCTCTGACACGGCCTTGCGGCTGCCCACATGGTAACGCACAAGAGCGGGCACATGGTCAAAGCTCTCCTGCTCGAACAGGTACTGGATGTGGGTGTAGCTCTCACCCGCCTTCACCACCACCTTGTTGATCTTGAAGTGCAAGGCCTGGTTGCGCCAGCGGCACGTGAGCACGTAGTCACCCAAGCTGGTGAGTGAGTCCCGGATGAGGAAGTCACCATTGCGCTGCACCAGGGTCTCGGAGACCTGCAGGGGGCAGAGCATGATGAAGCTGGAGCAGAACAAGGGCAAGGGAGGCCAGAGACCCAGGCCTGGGAGCCACAGTGACCCGGAAGTACAAAGGACACACTCTACAGAGACATCTGAAGCTAGAGGAGGATGCAATGACCCAGATTCAGAGAAGGCAACTCAGCCCAGAGCCTGAGGCACAGAGGCTCAAGAATTGGGGAGGACATCAGGGCCTAGAATGGGGCCTGGGGCAGCCTGGGGATCTCTACGATCTGAAACCCAAGACTCAGACCCATTCCTTCTCGGAGTCCCAATGGGCAGAGCGAATTTCACATCCTCATTTTTTTCCAGTCACCCAGGGCTCTGGCTGTCTTGGGTCTTTGTATACTTAAGCTATTCTCTCTGCCTGAAGGGTCCTTCCCACCCCACCTACCTAGTGAACTCCTCTCCATCTCTCAAGGGCCGGCCTCTAGCAAACCAAAGTGCTTGCTCCTCAATGCCCCACTCCTCAGGCTCACCCCTGCACTCATGCTGGTTACTCTAGCCTCATATTTCTCACACCAGCCCCTCACTGTCTACCTGCTGTCAGATCCTGCCCTTGATCACAAGCCCTCTAGGGATACCACCACATCTTTCATCTCTACATCCTTGGTGCCCAACACAGGGCCTGGCACAGAGTTGGCACTTGGTAAAGATTTGAAGTGTGAATAAAAGAGGGTTTGGGGTGATCCAAGCCTGTGCCTGTCACCTCAGCTTACCAATCACCTCAGCTCAGAAACTCAACTGTGCCAAAACTGAATAGCCTAAGGATTAATATTCACTAACTCTGGTGGCACAGTGCCTAAGGCATTTGATTGCTAACCAGACGGTTGGTGGTTCAAATCCACCAGCCACTCTGCAGAAGGAAGATTAGGCAATCTACTTCCATAAAGATTTACCACCTCAGAAACCCAGTGGGGGTCACTATGAGTCAGAATCAGCTCAATGGCAGTGGGTTTGTTTTTGTTGTTTTTTTTAACCAAACCCAAGAGGATGATACACAGACCAGTAACAGAAACAATACAGAGTCCAACACTGATTTCAGTTTACTATGTGTTGGGCATCGTGCATTGTTCCATTTCAATCTCACAGCAAATCTTTGAGGTAAGTACTATCAGTACACCCATTTTACAGATGAGAAAATTGAGGCTCAGAGAAGTGAAGTGACTTGTTCAGATCACACAGTCAGTAAATGGCAGAGCAAGACCTCATCTCAGTTCACTCTGATTGGACTGCCCAAGCAATAGGCCTCTTGGTAGTTGGGACCAGGGCTGGCGCTAGCCAAGGCAGTAGGTAGAAGGTCATACTAAGGTCTCAACTCAGAGCCCACTCACCTCACGAGGAATGCGGCCATGGTACCACGCATGGCTGCGGAGATCTGTGCTGCTAAGTTTGAGTTCCTCCTCCAACTCCTTGTGCAGTTTCTCTGGTGATGAGTCCAGAATGTACTTCTCCTTGGAGAACTGGGCAGAAGACAGCAAGAGTTGGCATCCGATTAGAAGCCCTCTTCTTCCTCCCTTGATGACATTATCCCCCTCAAATGAATTCTTTCCATCTTAGGACTCTGGGAACACTAGACACAGGCGCTGGAAGGCCCTCACTCAGGGAGGCTTGCTAGGACCCTGTACTCCTGGCTCCCTTGATCAACAGGAGTAAAGTAATTTCAATTCATCTCAGCAAACAGTGCCCACAGTGTTCCAGGCCCTGTGATATGGACCAGGGTAGATGCAGCAATGAATAAACCCAGACCCTGTCCTCAAGGAACACCCCAGTCTAAAAGAGGAAGCAAACGCTGACATGAGCATCTGAGCAGATTGCGGTCAGCACCACAGTACTGGACAGCGGCAGAGAAGCGCCAGACCGATTTAGAAGGGAGAAGATGAAGCCTAGAAGGTGGAGGGGTCAGCAAAGACTTCCTGGAGGAGGCAGCAATAACACTCACTATGTGCCAGGGACACAAAGCCACAGCTGGTATTGAAAGTGGGGTCAAGAGGGATTCCTATAAGTGGACTGGGAGGCAAAGGCATGGGCTGGATGGTCAAGGGCATGTTCCGGGAAGATGAATTATAGTTAAGGGTGAGGGAGAGTCACTATAAAAAGCACCACAGGGACCCTCACACAGCCGAATGCCAGCTGGGTTGTCTTTTATAATTCCCCTAAACCCTTGCCCTTTGTCATCTCAAGCAATCCTTGTCAGATGGGGATACCGAAACCCAACAGGGAAACCCAAGGTCAACCGCTAGAGATAACCAAGGACTCCATCCATCCACCAGCCCATGAGGGGATGTTTCTAGTTTCCTGGTTCCTATAGCTTGGAGGTTAGAAGCTGACAAATTCCAAGGGCCCTAAAGGCTGGGGCAGTAGGGGGAGCCCGTGCTGCCAGCTATACTCCCACTATGGAACCCAGCCCACTCCTAACTGTGCCAAGTGAGTTCTCTGGACCTGTTTCCTCCTCTGTGCAGTGGGATGGTGTGTCCTACCTAGCCTGCCCCTCAGGCCTCTTCATGAAAAGAGACTCTGTGGATGAAGAAGCAGTTTGCAAATTAAGGCACCCATGCACAGCTGTGAGGGATCGGTAGTGTTATACGACAAGCAGCATAGCAGTGCCTACATGGGCCCAGGCTCAAATACTTCCTCACCAACTGTGTGGCCTTGGGCAAATGACTTTACCTTTTTGGGCCTCAGCTTTCTCATCTGTACAAAGGGTATGAAGCCAGAACCTGCCTCACAGCATTGCTAGGATGAAAGGAGAGAGAGTTCCAGAGCACTGTACCTAGCACACAAATATCCTTGTCACTGTGAGAACATGAGACATTCTTCCCTCTCCATTCCCCAAACTCCAGGCCTCAAAGGTGGCTCAGTCTTGGCTGAATCCCCTCTGGGTGCCCCGGGACAAACAGACCCCAGAGCTGGCCAGAAGGCAGGACAGATAGAAGGGAATGACAAAAGGGTCCAACTTCATTCAGTCCAGGTAGCAGCTCTCTCCAGGGCCCCCTGCTCCCTAGAGTCCAAGGGTCCTCTGGCTCCCTCTCTGGCCCTTGGCTCTTCCACAGATCTCAGATCCTAATTCTGCAGCTCCACCCTTAAACCCTCTCCTCTTCCACTGCCTCAGTTTACCCCAATCTACACTGCTTCCAAGACACCCTGAGTCCCAGCTTCAGAGAGATCTAGACTCTCTGACCCCACTCATTCAACGGCATTGACTAAGAACCACTCTGAGCCAGATCCTCTTACAGAGACCCAGATCCCAAGGTAAAAGGACAAGTAGCACCTACCCTGGGGGAGCCTACATACAGGAACAAGACAGACAATGGCAAGCAATTCCAGGTTTTTGGAGTATTCCACCCAGAGAGCCCTGGAGCCAGATGAGAACTCCCTTCTTCCTCTGCCCCCATCTAGTCAGGAGGCAGGGCCAGGGAGGGCTTCTATGAAAAAGTGATATTTCTGCCCAGGCCTGAAGGAAGATTGGCTCGCCCAAGCTAAACCATCAGGGTGGGGAGGGCAGGGAAAAGCTTGTGGGAAGAGAGTGGCAAAGTCTGGGCCCTTTGGGAAGAGCTAAGGGCTGGAGGAGGGAGGATGGGTTAGAAGCTTCAGAAGGGCTGAGGAGGAGGGGTGGCAGAGGCCAATGTGGTAGGGCCTTAAGGCTGCCTTGGGGAGCTGGAGTTTACCCAGACAGCTAGAGCTAGTCACACAAGGTTCTTTTAAGTGTTGGGCAAGTTCGATCTGCTTTGTGGAAAATGATCTAGTGCTTTCCAGGCAATGGCAGGGCAGGATAGGGCATGGGGACAGGGAGTAGGGGGAGGGCACTTAGAGGGCCATTGAGCGGGTTAGGGGAAGAGGATTGAAGGATCAGAGAGGATTCCCAAGCTGAGATCCTGGGAAGGCAATGGGACACTCTCTGAGGTGGGCAAGGCTGGGCCTGGAGCTAGGCAATGGGCTCATGAAAATTTGGGCTGTGAAGGGCCTGCAGGACTCTGGGGACAGATGGTGGGAGCAGGGGTGTACAGGTGTTCAGGGGCAGGCAGAGCTTGGGATCGGGAGACCAAGCATTCTCTGTCCATGGCAGAAACTGATGGGAGGGCAGGGCGGGAGGCCTCAGGTGGGCTGAGATTTGCATTCTCAGATACCTACACTTCTCCAAGGGGTCCCCTGTTCTTGAGGGTCTCTGGCCTCCTTGCCACTCTGTCCTATGTCAGTCTGGGGAGGGGAGAGTGGGGGGTCATAGGAAAAGGGTCCTAGCTTCTGGGTTCTTCCTGACAAAGAGCATGCATCTGAGATCTTCCAGTTCTACAGCTAGGGGTGGGAGGGGTGTGTGGCAGAGAAAGGGTGGTGGTGGCAAAGAGCTTGGCTCCAAGACTTTGCCATCTTGTGACCTTGAGCCAGTCACTTCCCCTCCCTGACCCTGGTAACTCCAACTGTTAAAGGGCAGGGCGATTTTGGCTCCTTGTCCAGCCCTAATCAATGGTCAGAGAAAATTAGGGGGAGTGGGGACAGCTTGGTACACGACACAGCCCAGCGCTTCTGTCTGAGGACCAGGAGGATGGGAAACCCCAGGGTCCCTGTGTCCTCCTCCTCACCCTCCGTCTGAGGGTCCCCAGCTCCCAGGAGTGGGGCGGGGAGTTTGGGGGGGAGGGGTTGGGGGCGCTAATGCAGCATCCCTGAGCTCTGCTGGCTCCTATTGGCCAGAGATGATCTCACCGCCTCCCGGCCTGCGCCCGCCTGATTGGCCAATGTGGAGATGCTGCGCTCCGCCGGCGGGCCGTCTTTCAGGCGGGCTCTGAGCGTGTGTGTGAGCCCCGGGAGCGCAGAGGTGACGCGCCTGGCGTCCCCCAGGGAGCTCAGGAGGCTAAAGCGCCAAGACCCACTGATCAAGGTCTTAGCCTCTTTCCACCACTCTGAGCCTGGCAAGCCCCCTCCAGCCCCCTTGGCATCCCAATCCCAAGCAAAAGCCATCCCTAGATGATGCTCTGCAGAGAGGCGGGGTCCGGGTCCTCCCCTCCATCCCCTTCCGTTTAACCCTTTCACCACCTGGGCGCCGTTCCGCACTGCCCAGCCAGCTGGGTTGCGGGACATGTGCCCCAGGCGTGTCGGAGTCCACCTAGAGGGCAGGGGGGTGGAGGGTGCTGTGGTCCCAGGCCTGGCACCTTAGGCATCCCCTCAGCTTCCTGTCCCTCACACTCAGCCTTAAGACCCCAACCCAGAAACCCCGGTACAATGGGGTGCCTGGCTGCCTGGGTCAGTGGCAGGAGTCAGAGTGCTCGCTGGAGGACCGGCAGGATGCCAGGCACCCGCATGTGCCGGTACCCAACGCCCAGCACAGCTCCCGCCTGCGACGGAGGCAGTACCGGAACGGCATCCCCAGCATCCTCGGGTCCCGGGAGTGGCAGCTGGACCCTCAGCCTGCGGAGCGTCTGGGCGCCCAAAGGTGAAGCTGGGGCGACCCCGCCCCCTCCCTCAGTCCGCCACCCTGCCCGGACGGATCCTGCTAGGCGCCGCGGGCTGCTGCTCCCCGGCCCTCGGGTCCGGGGCAGAGCTGCCGGGGGACCTAGCCCCGCGCGCCCGGCGGTGGCCGAGCCGCCCCCTCACCTGCACCTGCACGAAGGAGCCGCGGTAGAAGCAGCAGGCGGCGGCCGACAGGGCGCTCCACAGGCTGCAACGCTCTGTCATGGTGGGGCCGGGAGGCCGAGGCCGGGACAGTGCGGGGGGCGGGCGACCGCGGGGCAGGGGCGCGGGACCGACCAGGCTGGGCACCGGCTGCGCGTGCCTCTTGGCGGCGCGATTACCTCATCGCCTTGTCAGGGGAGGAGCGGGGAGGCGGGGCGGGGAGACCCCACCCTCCAGCCGGCCAGGGGAGGGGAGGGGGCCATTGTTCCTCCCTCCGCCCGCCCCCGCTCCCCGCCCCTCGTCCCTAGTGCTCCAGCCCAGCGCGCTTGGGCTGCCCCAGGCGGTGGGGCGCAGAGGGAAGGACCTGCTAGGGGGGAGGGGCCTTGTGGGGCGGTGGGATGGGGTGGGAACCCCTGCGCCAGTGGGGGGAGCGGTCCTGCCTTGCCCACTTGCTAAGCCCCTCACTGACCAAGAGCAGACGGAGACTTTGAATTAAATTACGTCCAAAGTTGGAAAAATCCTTGTATGTGTTTGACCAAATCCTTTGTGGCCTCAGGAAATCTCCCAGAGCCCAAGATTGCTCATCTCTGATAATGAATCAGGACTCTCTGCTAGGAATCTCAAAAACGTTAGTCTGACAGATTAGGGATACAGAGAGCCAGTAAGCTCAACGGTTAGGGACACCAACTTGGGTTCAACTCTTGTCCTCTCCCCTAACTGGCTGAGCCCACCCGCGCCTCAGCCTCTTTTCTTGGAGCCCCGATTTATCTGGGAAGTGCATCTGGAACATATGGCAAATACCTGTGCTGACCTCCCAGAACTCTCTTGAGCACTGGCTGGGCTGATGCATAAGTTGCCAGGCATCAAGCAAGTTCTCAGCTAATGCAACTATTATTTCCAAACTTGCAAGTAAACGAAACTCACTGCCATCGAATTGATTCTGGCTCATGGCGACCCCCACTGGGTTTCCAAAGTTGTAAATCTTTACCGAAGTAGATTCCCCTAGCTTCCTTCAGCAGAGCCGCTAGTGGGTTTGAACCACTGACCTACTGGTTAGCAGCCAAATACCTTAACCACTACACCACCAGAGCTCTTATTTCCAAGCTTAGTGTCTTAGAATCTGGATATTTTTGTCCGAGACTCACAGGCATTTCAATGCAAAGAAAGTTGGCCTGACAGCATTAGTCTGGTCCAAGATCAACTTCTTCTGACAGACTGTGACCTCAGCCAGCTGAGTCTACCTTTCTGGGCCTCAATTTTGTCTTTCTTTTGGTTTGCTTCTGTAAATATATCTGAAGTGCTGAGCAGGGCGCCTGGAATTTTAGGATTTTAGGACCCTAGAATCCTTGCCTTAGAATCAAAAGATTCACATCATGATCTGAGAATCCTGGAATTCTGGATTCTTCAAAGATGGTACCTCAGGCATGAATGGACTTTTAGAAACCAGGTGTTGATTTCAACTGTAGTCTGAGGCTAAAAGCTAAAACTAACGAAGACTTCATCCTTTGGGGGATTGCGTGGATCAGTTCCAGTGTTCTTTTATAATGTTAAATGTTCATAATAAAAAAAAAAAGAAAAGAAAAGAAAGAAATGTTACATGTCTGGGGTTTTTATAGAGTCTTTGAGCAGCCATCTAATATACAACTATTGGCTTCTTCTCACCTGGAGCAAAGGAGAGTGAAGAAAATCAAAGAGCCAAGGAAGCAATCAGGACTGATGGCCCACATGAACCACAGCCTCCTCTGAGACCAGAAGAACTAGATGGTTCCTGGCTACCACTACTGACTGTTCCAACCGGGAGCATAGTAGAAGGTCCTGGTTAGAATGGAAGAAAGATGTAGAACAAAACTCAGATTTATACAAAAGACCAGGTCTGATAGAGACTGGAGAAACCCCTTGAGATTATTGCCTTTAGTCACTCTTGTAAGGTGGAAATGAAGCCACTCCTGGAGGCCACCTCTCAACCAAATAATAATAGACTGGCCTGCAGAGTAAACGGTAACACCCATGAAGAATGCCCTCTTTAGAACAATGAACTCTACAAGGCCAAAGGGGCAACATTTGCCCGAAAACAAAGATAAGAGGCAGGAAGGGGCAGGGATACTGGACAAATTGAAATGAGGAACCCAGGGTAGAATTGGGGAGAACACTGACACGTTGCAGAGATTGTAACCAATGTCCCGGAACAAGTCGTGTATGGATTATTGAATGGAAAACTAATTTGCTGTGTAAACTTTCACCTAAAAAACAATAAAATATGTATTTTTTTTAATGCTACATTCCCCATAAAATAAAGGGAAAAAAATATAAAGCTAACAGTCTACACAAGGATCTCAGTACTGTCAGTGATGGGGATCTTACTACTTTGCCAGGCAACTGGCATTTGTGGGGTTTTGAAATATGTCCCTTGTGTTCTACCCACTGTCCTTGGTGCTGCTTCCCCCAGGACTCCCTTCCTCTAAGGTGTAAGGACTGGGGATGAGGAGACAGGGGCTGGATACCAAGAGCATCTCCTGCCCCACTTGCTGTAGCCTGGGGCTGCACTCCCGGGGCTCCCTCTGTTTCGTTCGGCCTTTGCTCACACACTTACCTGGACCACTCGCCTACCCATCCTCACTTATCCTTGACTCCTTCCCAGATTTTCAGTCAGGGAGAAGATGTCAGTGACTGTTCCCAGTCAAGTACAATGACCTCCTCCCCCAGAGAATCTTCCTTGATCTTTTCCCTCCCCAGCTGAAAGTCATTCCCTAGCTCCGGAGCTCCCATGGTTCCTTATCTGAGCCTCTATGAGATGGAGGAGAGCAGCTCAGAGCGTTCCACACCCAGCCTCATTACTAGTCACTTACAGTTTTACAGGCAGCATCTCAGGATAATGGAATGTCCCAGCCTGCCCTGTTCTAAGGCCAGCTCCCTCCCTCACCGGCACAGGCTAACTGAGCCTAAAGCAACCCTGGATTGGAGGTGCCACTGTTATTCCCATTTCGCGAAGGTGAACATTGCAGCACAGAGAGGTGATGCATATACTCAATGTCATACAGCAGGTGCTTGGCGGATGTGGAACTAAATTTAGAAACACAAGCGCACTGTGTTCCTGTGCCCTGGTCCCACATGCCTGGTGCTCCTTGCCCTCTGCCGCATGCTCAGTCCTCACCAAGGGGCTTGGCCCAGGATGGGCATTACTGGTAGTCTTGGTATCAGATAAAATTTGACTGCAATTCCACCTCTGGCCCATACTGTGTGCCTGTGCAGATGTCACTGCACTTTTCTGAATCTCAAGTTTCCCATCTGTAATTGGGCCTAAGAAAGCCTTCAATGCCCATTGATAGGGGAGGAGGTAAAAGCCCTCCCTGATATAAAAAGCTCAAGACAGTCTTTCCTCCAGGGCCCAGCAGTCAGGAGGGGGTCTGCATACAGTGTTGTTGTTGTGTGTCATCGAGTCAGTGCTGACTCATAGTGACCCGAGGTTTCCAAGGCCGTGCTGTTTAGGGGAGACTCTCTGCTCCAGGGAACAGTGAGGTCTGGCTTCCAACGAACAGCAGGTCTCTTCTCCCACAGAGCCGCTGGGGGCTCACATCACTGACTTTTTGGTTAGCAGCCGAGCACTTAACAACTGTGCCACCAGGGCTCCTTCTGCACACAGCAGACACTCAAAATGTGATGGGATTATTGTTGTTATCATTGTTATTTCAAAACTGCTTTTTCAACATTCCTACCGCCAAGGAAAAATTAAGCTTTCAAAAAATGTGAGCTGTGCTCATTATCGGTTGATGAAGAACTGAGTCATCCTTTCCTGCCCCCAAATCCCAGCACCCAGCACCCAGCACATGGTAGATGCTCCAAGATGGTGGGGGTGGGGCAGGGAGACACAGACAGGACGACGATGACGACACGGACGGACGGATTTCAGGGTCACAGCCTATGCAGGCAGACACTGTTGGGTGGAGTGGAGTCTGGTGGTAACAAGCACTGGGATGCTCTGAGTTGAGGGCCAGGAGAGAATGATCACAGGTGTAGGGAGAAGGTGCTCAGGGCAGGACCAGACCCCAAGGACAGCCCAAGCCCCTAGACTCTCTGCTCCAGGAACAGACAGTGAGGTCTGGCTCCTAACGAGGTTCCAAAAAAGGGAAGGGCTGCTGGTCTGATACAGGGTGGTGGAACCCCTAAAACTATGGCTCCTAGCTGCCCTTCAGTTCTGGAATTGAACCCACTCCTGAGTCTTCCAGACAAAGACAGGCATATGAGCTGAACATTTACATTAGGTAGATACACTCCTTGCAGAGAACAATTATGGGAGAATAGAAGGGCTGTGTATGCACAGGGAGACCGCTGGGGGGGGCAGGAGTGAATGGGAGGGAAGGACACAGGGAAGAGGTGGCTATGAGGAGGAAGTGGGAGGGGAGCTGTTATACTGTGGGAGATCACAGTCAATGTCATGAGACAAAGTGTATGTAAACTGCTGTATGGAACATGAATTTGCTCTGTAAACTTTCACCCAAATCACAATAAAATTAAAAATAGAAGGGGGGGTTAGGGCTCTGAGTCTTCCAGCATTCCCTGACCAAGCCCAACTCCCAGCCCAGTGCCTCCTACCTTCACGTAGTCCCCGCCAGCCTCCGGCTCTCCAGCAGCCCTGGAAGGAGAGAAGAGGCATGAGCATCCCTGCCCTGTCTGGTTCCCTGGCTATCAGTCTCTGCTTATTTGCCTGGGGCCAGTGCTGACCCTCAGAGCCCAGAGGGCTCACCCTGAAGGCAGGAAGGGGCACCACAGCTTTGCAGAGTCTGTTGGCCTAGGTGCAAACCCTGCTCCTCTACTCTCTGGCTGTGCAGCTCTGGGTACGTGCCCTCACCTTTCTAAGCCTAGGTCTCCTCATCTGTAAATCAGTAATAAGTCTCATTGGGTTATTGCAAAGACTCAGGGAATCAATGAATATCACATGTTTAACATGGTGCCTACTTCCTGAATCACTTTCCTCACCTGGCTTCAGGACTCCATTGCTCTCCAGATTTTCCTCCACCCTTCCTGCTCCCTGACTATCAACTTTGGGCTCCAGGCTGGGATTTAGCACTCCCTGTGCATTGCTGAGCCGGCTGCTATGAGAGGCTGGGAAACTGATCCCCTCTGCCTTCAGGAGGAATGGAATGGAGCCTGGGGAGGCCGAGGGGTAGCCGCTGCTGGCCACCTTGTTTGTTCTCCCAGAGTGCCAAACAAATATTCTCGTCCATGAGGGCTACTGTGAGACACTTCACCCCATCCGTGGCCTTAAACACCATTGACTCTCATACCGCCTGAACCTGCCCCTTCAACACCAGACTCAAATCCAACTGCTCCCTTGATATCTCCCCTTGGACGTCTGAAGGCACCTCAACTTGTCTCATCGAAAGCAAAACTGTTGATCTTGCCCACCCCGTGTCCCTGCTCCATGCTATCTCCCCCATCCCAGCTGATGTCAGCTTCATCCTTCCTGTTGCTCAGGCCAAAAACCTGCGGTCATCTGTTCCTCCTCTATTTCTCTCACATTCTACACCCAATTCATCAGGAAGTCCTTCTGCTCTGCTTTCAAAATAGACCCTGATCACTCCTTTCCATGTAATCAGCTCCAGCCCTGGTCTGGGCCATCTCATCTCTCCCTTCTCTGCAGGCTCCCTGCCTGCTCTCACTCCCCATAGCCAGCTTCACATCTGCTTATTCACTGCTGCCAGACTGCCCTTGAGACTAAAACCTAACTAGATCATGGCACACATACCCAACCTTTCAACGGCTTCCATCCCTCTAAGAACAAAATCTAAACTCCTTTCCATAAATGACTGACCATGTAATTTACCATCTCAACCAGAATTACTCTTCCCTGAAGAGTGAGTGGGGTATCATTATTACACCACAAAAACAGGCATAAACCAGGTCATATGTTCCCAACCTAAAAGGTCCTGTGTAATCTGGTGTCTGACTGCCTGCTTCATAAACTGTCCAACAGGCCTCCTTCATTCTGCCCAAGACACAATGGTTTCCTTGATAAGCTTACTCCTGCCACAGGACCTTTGCACTCACTGTTCCCTCTGCCTGTAATGCTTGTCCCCCCGATCATCATGTATCTCATTCCCTCTTCCCACTTCATGCCAGGTTCTGCTTAATTTCATCTCTTCACAGAAGCTTTCTCTGACCACTCTACCTATAACAGCCATATCCCCTTCACTCCCTGTCCCCAACCCTGCTTTATTTTCCTTACAGCTCTTACCTTTACCTGAAATTATCACTTCACATCTATTCATTCATTGGTAATTATCTGATGCCTCCATAAGATTATGTCTCATTCACCATCAAATATGTACCCTCCAGGACAGTGCCTGGCATATCATAGGAACTCAATAAATATTGCTGAAATGAATGCATAAATAGTAAACACTCAAACGATGTTAACCACCATCATTATCAGTAATTCTGTCCACACTGGGTCCCAGTTCTCTGGCCAGGACAGGCTATAGTTTTCCTATCTGGAAAATGGGGGGAGGAGAGCTCAAACACTGGGCAATTGCTTCCTCAAACACAGAAGTCCAATATTTAAAACAAAAATGGTTGAGCTAAAAAATAAAAATGAAAAATGGTGGGTAACAATGGAATACTATGCAACCCTAAAGAATAACGTAGAATCTGGAAAACACCACAAAATGTGAATGAACTTGAAGGACATTATGCTGAGTGAAATAAGTCAATCACAGAAGGACAAATATTGTATTAGTCTGTTATTGTAAAAAGTCAAGGAAAGGTTTACATATGGAAGAAAATTTTCTTTGTTGGTTACCAGTGGTGAGAGGTGAGGGGAGAGAGTGAAAAAAAAGAAAAAAAAATGGTGGGTAAGAGGTGTATTCTTAGGGCAGAATTCCCCCCAGGGATCTCCATAACTCCTGAGGCCAGGGGCTCCTTATGGAGAAGCTATCTGACATCCTTCCCTGTGCTGACATTTTAGGGCCATTGCTACTAATCTTCACTCCAGGAAAGTCCTTCCTGACCTCTAACCACAGTACCTCAAGTTGCAGCTTAGCTGACGCAGGCTTCCAAAGCCATTCAGGGTCCTTTTATACAGGACCAATGGAGATGAGGTGGTGTGGGGACCCCTCCCCCTGCCCATCTCCACCCATTCTTCCCGGGTGAGGTGTCCCATCCCGGCATTTCCGGCCATTTAGGGCCGGAAATCCTCTTGCTGCTGGGAACAGATCAGCCAGGACACTGGGATCGCCCCAGTACTCCCTCCAGCTTCCTGTTCACTTCCCTTCAGGCTTCCAGGGGCAGGAGCAGAGCCTTGGGGAGGGGTTGGCTGCCCCAGGGATCAGACTAGGTGGGGTGGTCAGAGCCAAGGAGGATGCTCAGGACAGAGGCCTGGGCCTTGAAATCTGAGGACCTGGAGCCTCACTCTAGCCACCAACGCTTCACCCTGGGGTTTCCAAGACATAATGTGACCATGTCCACTTAGAAGCCACTGCCATCATTCACCTGGACTGTTGCCACTGTCTCATCAGTGGCCTCCATGCCTCCAACCACGTACCTATAACCTGTTCTCTCCCTAGCAGCCAGAGTGGTTCTGTTAAAATGAAGGCTCATTCTTCCTCTGTTCAAAACCCGCTGGGGTGGTCCCCAGTTGCACTCAGAGTAAGAACCAAAGCCCTCATCACAGTCCCATACAAACTAACCCCTCACCACTTTCTGCCTCCATTCAACCACACTCCCCTCACGCATGCTGCTCCAGTCAAGCTTAACTTCTGGCTGTACTTTGTTTCTTCCACCTCAGGGCCTTTGCACCTTCTGTTCCCTCTGCCTGGAATATTTTGCCTCCAGATATCCTTCCCTTCCTTCAGGTCTTTACTAAAATGTCCCCATTGAGACATTCCCTGGACACCCCATCTGAAAGAGTGACCTTCTTAACACTTATCTCCCTTCCCTATATTTTTTTCTCCTTGTCACTTAATTTGACATGTCATGTATTTTATCTCATGCATTAACAATCTCCTGTCACTATAACATCAGCTCCACAAGAGCAGGGACTTGTGTCTAGAGCAGTGCTGGGCCTACAACGTTACTGCTGTTAGCTACCACAGACTTGCCCCGATTCATGGTGACCTCCATGCACAACAGAATGAAATGCTGCCCGATCCTGTGTCAGTCCCATGATTGTGGACTGGACTGTTGGGATCCGTGACGTTTTCACTGGCTGATTTTTGGAAGGAGATAGCCAGGGCTTTCTTTCTAGTCTGTCTCAGTTTAGGAACTCTGCTGAAACTTGCTCAGCATCATGGCAGCCCACCCGAGCCTCCTCTGACAGACAGGTGGTGGGTATGCATGAGGTTCATTGGCTGAGAAGCAAATTCAGGAGTCCTACTGCTGAACTCTGGTAGCATAGTGGCTAAGACACTTGCCTGCTAACCAGACGGCTGGCAGTTCAAACCCACCAGCCACTCCTCGGAAGGAAGGTTGGGCAATCCTACTTCTGTAGTGATACTGCCTCAGAAACCCAAGGAGGGGTCGCTATGAGTTGGGTTTGACTCAACGGCACATAACAACAACAACACTGCTAAACTATTAGTGCCCTGCTATCAAAACTCACTGCTGTCGAGTCAGACCCAACTCACAGCGACCCCTCCTTGGTTTTCTGAGGCAGTATCTCTATGGAAGTAGATTGCCCAGTCTTCCTCCCGAGACCCTACTATAGGCACCCAATAAATAGTTTTTGAATGAATGAATCCCATAGTGGCCCCATGAAGCACTAAGGACAAAGTCTAGTCCTCTTCTCCTTGGCCCCCTGTGAGGGCCTCTGGTTGTCATTCTCGCCTCTCTCTTTTCACTCTTTCTTGCTTTCTGGCCTTCTTGGACTTGCTCCAGAGTCTTGCTCCCTCCAGCCTCTGAGCCTTTGCACATGCTGTTCCCTCTGCCTGGAATCTCCTCTCTCCCTTACGGCCAGAGTAATTCGTACTCAGCCTTCAGATGTCAGCTTGCTTGGAGATTTCCAGAAAACTCTCCCTTCCATTGTGATAACCAAATCCAGAAATACAAGTATCCATTTTTAAAAACTCAATCTCATTAGTCAATTTATTTATTCTTTATTTTCTAGACTTAAAAGGCATTTCTTTTCCAATATTAATGGTGGAATCAATTAATAAGTAATACTGACAATACAGCCAAAACCATCCCATTAATCAGCTGCATTAATTATTTAAATAACCAACCCCTTTAATTGCCTGTATTAAACTGATTTGTTCTGATAACTGGTATTACTTATTGCATACATTAGCTTAATTAATTGGATTAATAAGCAGTAATTAGAGCCCATTAGCCTTTCTCTCCCCATTGCATATTTAAATTTGAGCTTAAATCCTGACCCAGAAAGAAGGGATGAGCTTCCCCCAGGAATCCTAGAGGAGAGAGGTTTGGGAGAGCTGTTCCACCTTGTCCTTCCCTCATGAGAGTTGAGCCCTGCTGCCTGCCTGTCCTCTATCTGTTCCCAGTTTGGTCCCTTGAACCTCAGGGTCTGGTCATATGGGAGACCTCCCCAACTCAGGGGCAACAGGGTGCTAAAAAGCTCTGCCACCTGCTGCTCAGCTCTCCCTCTGCGCTTCCCCTGCCGCCCCCTCTCTGAGGCTCAATGTTCTCATCTGTGAAGTGGGCATGTTGTAACTGTCTCCTCAGAGGGCTATACAGATCACAGGAGAAGGAGAGGTTCCCTAACCTGTATGGGGTTTTCCTCACTGCCGCAGCCAACCACCCAAGAAGAGTCCTATCCTGCCCCTCCTGGGGGCTGAGGGGGTCTTCCTTTCCTTCACGCAGACCTTTGCTCACTCACAGTAGAGACGCACAAGGCGCCTGTCTGAGTTACTTAGTCCTTGACGGTCCTGGGCAGAAAAGCTGGGGTGGAAAGTCCCGCCTCTCCCAGCCATGGGCCCAATAGGATTCCTTGCTGGAAAGCTTCTTGGCTTTAGCCCCTGCCCTGCCCAGCCCCTCTAAGATGGGCCACCATTATCCCGGAACCATTCTTGCTATTCTCCACCATTACACATCCTCAGTCTTCCTGACTCGAGTGAGCTTGCCAGCAGGAGCTCAAGAAATAACATTAATCTTATGAGGAGAGGGCAGCCCCGGGCAGCTCTTCCCAGAAAGCTGGGGAGTCTGAGTTCTGAGAGGGGCTGAGGCTCAACACCTGTGGGGGAAGAGCACTTACTGAGTGCTTACTGAATGCCTGTGATCTCAAAGCCCCACTTCACAGGGGAGAAAACAGAGGCTCGTAACTTGCCCAAGAGTACACACAGCTGCTCAACCAGGCTGGCCTGACATCACACCTTGCATGTGCGGGCTCCCCAGGAAGATGGGAACTGCTCCTAGCTAGGGATGGGGAGAAGCTAGGGAGGGGAGTGCCAAGAAAAATAATACTTCAACTAGACGAAGGGCTCAGAACCAATGTCAGGAAAAGGAAATGAGGTGGAAGGGAACAGAGGAAAGATCCTCTCCAGCTCTGAGGAGAGCCCTCGGCCAAGAAGCAGGAAGCTATGTGACCCTGGGCAAGTTCCCCTCACTAGGCCTCAGTTTCCTCTTCTGTAACTTGGCGATAATAGCTTGAGCAGCTCCTATTTACTGGACCTTCCTTGGGCTAAGCCCAGGGTAACTGCTCCACCCACCACATCTCATCCAGTCCTCACACAACATGTGAAGTTGGTATATTACTGCCCCCAATTTACAGATGGGAAAAATGAGGCTCAGAGAGGAGAAGGGACTTGCTACAGATTTACAGTGAGAGTCAGTAGACCTTTGAGCTCCTGCCATACCCCACCTATCTCCTCCCCAGCCTGCACCCCACACAGGTGAAGGGCACAGGTCCAGCATTCAACAAATCAGGGTCCCTGGGAGTTTGGGGTGTGTGTGCTCCAACTGGGGAGGGAAGGCCGTCCATCTTTCTCAAGCCAGCCCAGTTCCCACAGCCCGAGGCATCCAGGGGTCTCATGAGAAAGTCTCCACAGGAAATGAGAGCCAGGAGCAGCTGGGCCCCCTCAGAAGACAAGGACCAGCTGCCTGGAGCCCGAGGAGGCTGAACGGGCTGGGCCTACCACGGCCCCCTCCCCTGGTGGGTAATCGCTACCAGATGCCCAGCAGCTGACGTCACTCCTTGGGGCCGAGAGGGTCATGAGACTCTGGGGAGAGCTGGGAATTCTTGGATCAGAATCAACATTCCAGAAGAAAATTGGGGAGGGGGGATCCTGGCCTATTCCCAGTGCCTGGTACCAGGGCTGGCGCAGAGGCGACATGAGGTCCCCTGCAGCTCTCCTAGATGGTACCCCCTTCTCCAAGTTTCCAAACAGCTAGAGAGCCCCTTGGGAGGGGCTTGGGTCTCCGGGTGGAAGGCAAAGGACACTTGGGAAAGACGTGTTGAGTGAAGCAGAACTGTGTTCAGATCCTCCTAAAAGAAGAGGCCCCCTCAAAACATAAAAGTCAGAGCAGCGCCCGCGTCTCACTCAGAGCCAAAGCCAGGGCCTCGCTGGGACCCTCCAGGCCCTACGTTATCTGAACCCATTTCCTCTCTAGCCTTGCCTCCTACCCCAACCCCCTTTGCTCTCCCCAGCCACTCTGGTCTCGGCAGTTCCTTAAACATGCTAAGGATGCTCCCACCTCACGGCCTTTGTATGTGCTGTTCCTCAGGCTGGTTCACACTTCCTTTGTCCAAATGTCACTTTCTCCCTGAGACTTTTTTTCCTTGCTACCTTTTCTAAATTGCAACCATCAGCCACCAATACCTCTGCACAGCCTATCCATCTATTTAATTTAAATTTTTCTCCATAGCCCCTTTTTCTTCTAGTTGACTCTATAATCACTTACCCTGCTTACCAACGGGCTCCTCCACACCAGAATGGGGACTCCATGAAGATGGGGTTTTATCTACCTTGTTCACTGCTGTCTCCCCAGAGCCTAGAACTATGTCTGGACCATAGTTGCATCTCAGTAAATATTAAAATGAATGAAATATGGGGCTCCTGTTACCTAGGGAGTTATGGGGAGTCATTTGAAGTAATGGGACAAAAAGTTTTGAGATTTTTACATGTGGAAGGTAGCCTTGTGGTTAAGAGTTTGGGCTTGGGAGTGGGTCAGGCTTTGGCACTTAATCACTCTGTGACCCCAGGAAATTCCCTTTCCCTGTCTAAGCCTCAATTTTCTCACTGGTAAAACAGAGGGAATAAAGACCCCATCTCGCAGGAATTGGCAGGGACCATGTGTTAGATGGTGCACTTCGGGCAGGGCTGGCCGGTTGTGAGCAAGATCATAATCATCTCTGGAGTGAGCCTTGGCCGGCTGATTCCTGTAGGGCAGGGACAATTTGCGGGCCTCCCTTTTCTGGGTCTGTTTCCTCCTCTGCCACATGGACTGGCAGGGAGTAGGGTGAAGGCTGCCAGTGGTTCGCTGGAACCCAGCATTCCCCTACAGAAGACTGGTGTTTTCCTTTTTGGTAGCTAAAGGCTTTTCATCCCTGGGTTGTTGGCCCCTCCTCCCTCCTTCTTCCTCCTCATCCTTCATGATTTCAACAGAGAGCAGGGCACCAGGAAACTCCTGCAGCTTCACCTCTTCCCCTTCCTTCCTACTGCTCCAGGTGCTTGGGGAAGGGAAGATGACATCATCTTCCCCAGCATAGGTTGCTCCCTGAGTAGCCCCTGGGATGACCCCTCAGGGTCCTCAGGAAAGGGGACCCCAGTCTTGCTCAGTAGCAGTTCTCCAAAGGCCTTCTTTCCCCAGCTGGATTCATCTGGGATGCTGAGGAAACTGGGGCCCAGAGCATGGCAGGACCACCCTGAGACAAGATGAGGCAGCTCTCCAGACTCCAGGATGCAGGGTTCAGGGGCACTTGGAAGAAATGTTGGGCAGTCCCTGGCCTCTTACCTGGCCTGGTGGGCAGGTGAGACACTGGGCCCAGGGATACCAGGAGAGGGCTCAATTTAATCTGCTAACCCTGCCACTGTCAGGATTCCTGGACACTTGGGGTGATCAGGAGTGAGGCAGACTCTTTCCAGTCAGCTCCAGGCCAGATCTGATGGCAGAGGCACTTCCAGAACCACCATGGCTTATGTCCATGAGGGGAGGAAGGCTTGGGTTGAGTCCTAGGCTTGTCATTCTCAAGGTTGCTCAAGACCAACCTTCTCAGAGGCCCTGACCCTGCTGGAACGCAGAGTTGTCCAATCATTAAGAGCATGGACCAGAAGTCAGAATTAAACTTGATTCTGACTCTCATTAGCTGTGTCAAACTAGGCATATAAACCTCTCTTTCCTCATCTGTAAATTGGGAATGATTACAACAGTGCCTCCTCTGGTGGTGTAATGTCTAAGGCATTTGACTGCTAACCAGAAACCTGGCGGTTCAAACCCACCAGCCACTCCTCTGAAGGAAGACTGGGCAATCTACTTCCGTGGTGATACCGCCTCGGAACCCAAGGACCGGTCGCTATGAGTCGGATCCGACTCAACGTCAGTGAGTTTTTGAGTTTCCTAGAGCTATTGTATTTGAGCCGATGCCCAATGTGCGCCAGGGCAGGGCCGGGACAGAGTTAAATGCAAGGAAATATGGTTTAGAAAATCCCTGATGCTAAACTGGTACCTGGGTCTGTCAGCTGTCCTAGGGGCTCGGATTTCCCTCTCTAACCACTGCCGTCCCCGCCAACCCTCCTCTGGCTCAGCCGGGTCACTCACCCTCGAGGCCCCAGAGCGGGGCATCTTCGGCCCACTGCAGTCATGATTTCCCCGCGCGGTCGCTGCCCGCAGCACAAGGACCTCCTCAGCCCGGGAGCTCCCACCTTTCTCTGGTCAAAGAGCTGCGGAGTGTGAAGCAAGACCCCGGGGGCGGGGTCTGACCTACAGGCCGCGCCCTCCGGCACGCCCCTCCACCCTTTGCTGGTTTCCGCTCCACAGCCCGCAACTCTAGAACAGAAAGCCACGCCCCAAACAAGCCCCTCCGCCTCCTGTCTCGCTCCGCCCTTTAGCCATGTGTCTGCGCCAGAGTTGGGAAGCCACGCCCCCTAGCGCGCACACGCCCGCGCGCACATACACATAAACACACACATACACACATACCCGCCTCCGCCTCGCTCCGCCCTGCGCCAGCGCTTTCCTCCCCAACAGTCCGCAGCGACTTCAGGGATAGGATATGCCCCCCCTACACACGCCCCTCGGTGCAGCCCCTCTTCCTCCCGCCAGGTTGTCCGTGTTCCTGAGTGGGAGAGACTAGGCTTCCAGATCACTTCTTAGACCTTGGGATACCCTTGGTCCCGTCAGGCCCTCCTTTTAGACACACAATTCTTACTCCTCTAAGCTCAGAGGGTGTGGCAGAAGGGATGCTGGGCCAGCCAGGGATAGTGGAAAAGCATTAATTTTATTAATCATAAGCATTCTCGTTTACTGAGCATTTCGATGTGCTAGGCACGGTGCTAAGGAGCTCTGGTAGCATAGTGCCTAAAGCACTTGACTGTTAACTAGAAGCCTGGCGGTTCAAACCCACCAGCCACTCGGAAGGAAAGGTTGGGCAATCTACTTCAGCGGTGATACCGCCCTCGGAAACCCAAGGAGGGGTCACTATGAGTCGGGTCCGAATCGACGGCACATAACAACAGAGGCACTGTACTAAGATTTTGGAGGTATATTATCTTTGAATCTTCACCACAACCCTAGGAGATAATAAGTGCTATCATTATGCCCACTTCTCAGGTGAAGAAACTGAGGCTCAGAGAGGGGAACAGATTTGTCCAAGGTCATGCAGCTAGTAAGAGGAAGAGACTGAACTGGCTTCACCGGACGGCCTTGCAGGGTTCCACTGTCCATTGAACCGGGCAGAGTCTAGATCATAGTCCAGCAGACAGAAGCTGGGGAAGGCTACTGAAGAAAGGTCTCAGAACCTACCCTAGAGTTACTTTTGCTCAGCTGGGTTTTGTCTATTTCGGGAGGCACTTCTGACTGGTATGGTTTAGTCAAAGGCTCTGCAGGTTGAGAATCCAATAATTCCTTTGATTGGGGCAAGGCACAAAGAAAATGGCCCTAGGTTTAGAAGGTGGTTGGTACGATGTGATGGATAAGTGTGAGGCCGCAGGAGGCAAGCAGATTCCAGCCAAAATCCCAGCTCCTCAACCTTGGCTGAGTCATCATTTTCCCATCTGTAAGATGGAGCTAACAATAGAAACTCCTACAGAGGTTTCAATAAGATAACATTTGTTTTGACACCCAGTAAAAATGCTTACTGACTGGGAACTATTGTCATATCATCATTATTTATATTTAACATGAATTCAATTCATTCTCTGTTATGGACTCAGTTGTGTCCTTCCAAAAAGATAATGCTGAAGTCCTAGCCCTTGGGAGCTCTGGTGGCATAGTGCCTAAGGCATTTGACTGCTAACCAGAAGGCTGGCGGTGCAAACCCACCAGCCAGTCCTCAGCAGGAAGATTGGGCAATCTACTTCTGTAAATTGTGTCCCTCCAAAAAGATCTGTGAAGTCCTGACCCTTAGTCCCTCTGAATGAGATCTTGTTTAGAAATAGGGTCTTTGAAGATGTTATCAGTCAGGTTAACCTGAGATCACACTAGAGTAGGGTCCTAATCCAATATGAGGAGTGTCCTTACAGAAAGGGGAAGGTGCACAGAGACAGAAAGATAGAGAAGGACTCCATGTGACGTTGTAACTACAAGTCAACGAACACCAGAAGCCAGGAGAGAGGCAGGGAACAATGTCCCTCCCAGAGCACTTAAAGGAATCAACATGCGGACACTCTGATTTGAATCTAGCTTCCAGAACTATGAGACGATAAATTTCTGTTCTTACAAGTCACCCACCTTGTGGAATTTCATTACAGCAGCCCTGGGAAACAAATATACCCTATGTCGTTGTTGTTGTTATGTGCCATCGAGTCAGACCGGACTCATAGAGACCCCTTCTTGGGTTTCCGAGGCTGGTATCACTACGGAAGTAGATTGCCCAACCTTCCTTCCGAGGAGTGGCTGGTGGGTTTGAACCGCCAGCCTTCTGGTTAGCAGTCAAGTGCCTTAGGCACTATGCCACCAGAGCTCCCAATATACCCTATAACCAAGTTAAGCTGACCAATAATTTTCTAGACCAGGTGAAGCACTGTTGTCCAAGAGAACTAAATATGGTGACTTGAGTGGCAAAGGAATGGGGTGGAGCAGGGCAGAGGAGGGATGAAGTGACTAGGGTAAGACCCAGCCAGCAAAACTGAGGCCCATGCTGGAGACATGTCTATAACTTGGAGTTTGATGGACCTCAGTTCAGATCCTAGCCTTGTCATCTGCTAGATGTGCAGCCTGCCTAGGGCAGATAACTTCCCCTCTCTGCGTCTCAGTTCTGAATCTGTCATATGGAGATAACAGTACCTCCTCACTGAGGTTTTTTTTTAAGAATTAATTACAAGTGAGTCTTAGCACAGAGCTTGATCCATAGTAAGCACTTGTTAACATGTAAGTTTCTTTTTCTTTATCTTTTTTTTTAACCCAGAGGTGTGTATTGGGGGTCCTCTCTGGGGTTATGTTAGCAGGAGGCTAGACATACCATCCCTGCTGGTTCCACTCCATGTGCCCCTGATGGACAATTACCTTTCTGAGGGCACATCCCTGGGAGCTCTCTCCTCTTCCATGTCGACCTTAGGGTCCTCAGGCTTTCTTATGGAGCCCAACTCCACTGCTGAAGGATTGGGCTCCACTGCTGAAGGATTGGGCTCCACTGCTGGGCTGTCGTCCAAGGGAGCAACAGCCTGCACCATTTCCTCCTTGGCTGCCTCCAAGCCCGGGGGATCTGGCAGAACTCGGGACATCAGATGGGGCTTGGGATCCACCTCTCGAGATTCCTGGGTGTCCTGTCGGTCTCGAGCCTTCTTGGTGCTGGGGCGAGGCATGGTACCCATATGGCTGTACATGTCACTCGAGCGGGCATAGGCCGAAGGGCTCTTAGGAATTGTCACCATGTCATCTTGTGTGACTTCAAAGGCATCGGGCTCCAGATGGGATTGGATGCTTATGGGGGCTGAGGATCGTCGCAGAGTGAAGGACCGGGTGAGGTTAGAGAGACTCCCAAGGCCCTTGAACTTGAAGAACTCTGGAGGTAAGAGGAGGAGAAGGAAAAAACATAAATAACAATGCCAGGAGCAATAACAATAACAATAAAAAATATTTCTAGTACCACTTACTGAGGGCCCAAGGAGGGTGGAGGTCTTCATTGACACCCCTTTAGTCATCATTATACTCCCAGGAGGTGGTAGAACACCATGACTTTGGAATCACACAACCCTGGGCTTGAATCCCTGCTCCTCTACATCCGGACTGTGTGACCTTAGGCAAATCACCTGCCCTCTTTGAGTCTCATTCTCCCACATGAGTAAAGTGGGAGTTACAGTTCCCAGTTCCTTCCTACGGGCTGGGGGAGGACTGGAGAAAAGCCTGTAAGTAACATGCTTAACAGGATGACTGGTGCAGACTATCCATCCTCAATAAGAAATAGTGAAGATAATGATGACAGTGATCAATATTGGGACAAATGCCCCTGCGTGTATCAAGCATGCTGCATGCATCACCTCACTGAATCCTCGGCATAACCCAGTGACCCCAGCTTATTTCTCCATTTTCCATAGGAGAAAATTGAGGTTCAGAACAGTGAGGCTCAGAACTATCCCAGGTCACACAGTCAATAGGTGAAGCGCTTATCTGTGAGCGTGGACACATGTGGGAGAGGAGGGGGCCTCAAGCGAGTCTCTGTACACCAGGGATGAGGGTAAAATGTGAAGGGGTGTCACAGGCCTTAGGGTCCCACTCTGTGCGGTTCTTTGCTTCCTGTCAGCTGAGCCCACATTCTGCTTGGGTGATACCATCTCCTCACTTCCGCAGGGGTGTGTGTGAACTCCCTTTTCTCCACCCCTAATTGTGGGACTATCCCTCCTCTCAGCCTCCCCCATCTGAGTTCCCTAAGGCCCCCAGATGAGCAAAATGGAAATACTGGCATTTTCCACTTCCTTGGCAACTTCTACCTCCTCAGGTCCTCACAACCACTTCCATCAACAGGAAGTCCAGAGAGGGGATGGGACTTGCCCAGGGTCACACAGTAAGGCCATGACTGAGCCTAGACTAGGGACTAGGCTCCGGACTCCTGGGTTAGAGCATCCTTAGCTGCCCTGCCCATCTCTTCCTGGACTTCACATCTGACCCCTGAGAAATGCTATCAGAAAATGCTGGTGCTCTGTGCTCTGGTAGCTGCACCACGGGGCAGCAATTGTGCCCATGGGACAACCATCAACTGCCTCCTCCCTCAGCATGACTTGTTTTGTCTCCTGGGCACTCAGGGTGAAGGAAGTAGTGGGGTACACAGAGGGAAACCTAGACCTAGAGCCAGGGGTGCAGGCTCTAGCTTAGCTCTGTGGTCCCATAGGACCTCAGGCAAGTCTCTAGCCCTCTCTGGGCCTCAGTATTCCCATCTGTGAAATGTTCACATAACCCTGGATTCCGCTTCCCCAACTCCCACCCTGGTGCTATCAGATCAAAGGTATCTGGAGACAGTGGCAGTTCACTGGGACCACAGTGGACTGAGCTGGGGACGCAGAGGGAAAAGTGGGTATGGCCCCTGGCCCAGGAGGCTAGTCAGTAGCTCTGGGCTCTTTCCTCACCCAAGTGCTGGGTCCCAGCCTCAGTGAGAGTGGGACCTGGGACAACATCTCACCGTGTCCCCTCCCCCTCCATCCCAGTGACTACCAACTTGAGATCAGGGTGGACCCAGGCTGGAGAGGGGAGGGAGAGAGGAGGAGGGAGATCCCCCCCTGCTCAGCCATGAGGTTAGACAGAACCAGAGCCAGGCAGAGATGAGGAAGGATGGAGAGACCCAGAGGTGGAGTGGGGAAAGACAGAAACAGAGATGGGCACAGACACAGAGACAAGAGAAGCACAGAGACTGTGTCAAACCTACCGCTGAGGGAGAGAAACTGGGTCAGAGTGATGGAGAGATGGCAACGTGGAGACCCAGAAGCAGAGCGCTCCGGAGACAGAGATGGACAGAAAGAGAAACAAAAACAAGAAACAGATGCAGTGAGAGGCTCAGACGGACAGACGGAGGAATGGAAGACGGCACAGGACGCAGCCCCGTACTCACTGAACTTTTTGCTGGCTTTTCTGGGCCCCTCCGTCATCCTGGCAAGCTGTGCAGAGCCCCCGGGCAGCTGGCGAGTGGCCACTTGAGGCTCTGGACATCAATAAGGTGCCTCCCCACCTCCCCTTCCCCTTTCTCAAGCCCTCTCACTGGCTTCCTCTGTGTATTTTTAAACCAGTGAAACTCCCACAGCCCCACCCTCCCCACCCTCTCCGCAGGGGGTGGAGGACGGGGCCTCCCCAGTCCCGGCCCCTCTGGGTCGCCTTCTTGGCTTCAGCAGCAGGGGGCAGTGGGGAGATCATAAGCCCATGGGACCTGGAAGGTCTAGGGAGCAAACCAAAGGCTCTGGGAATGGAGCCCGCTGGGCTGGGGGCCACCAGGAGCTTCCACCAGTTATCAGAGGGCCTGGCCAGTGGGATGGGAGGGTATGGGACTCAGGCCCCTGTTCAGGGCAATCCTAAGGATGGCCTGGCAACTATGGTAGGAGAATTTGTAGTCAGGGCTGTGGGTTCTGGGACCACTCAAACCCAAGTGCAACTCCTGGCTGGCCACTTGGCCCGCTTGTGATTTTAGTCTAGGGAACTCACTCACTGAGCCTTGGTTTCCTCTCTGTGAGCAAGGGTGCTTGCAGGGCCCACTGCTCAGGGTCCGGTGCTTGGCACAGAGCCTGGCACAGATTCAGTGCCCACCACCAAGGCATGGCCCACTTGTTTTCATGCCTGCAGGGACACAGCAGTAATTTTGTCCACCATACTCATTGACACAGAGAGGGAAACTGAGTCACAGACAGGCAGAAGGATTGCCCCAGGTGGCACAGATTGGGTTACTACTTGCCCTTCCGGGTTCCTTAGCCCAAGCCTGATGCTTTTCTCATACTACATCCTTCCCTTGTGTGCATGCCCCTGTAAGCAGGACAAAGATGAGGAAACGCAACCTCCCCTCAAGCAAGTCAGCCCCAACACCTGCAGAGGGTGTCAGCAGCTGCTCAGGCTGGGGCGGGAGCAAAACCAGGGGCTTCAAATCCCAGCTCTACGTGTGCAGGCAAGTTGCTTCTGCCTCTGAAGCCTCAGTTACCTCCTCTCTAAAGCAGGTGGGAGGTACCCAGTCAACCTGCAGAGATGCTGGCGTTGTTTTATATTTATTCTGGCCTCCAGCTGGCAACCAAGGCTATGACGGAGGGAGTCCAAGGTCCGATGGAGCTGGTTCTTGCTTCCTCCATAAAAAATAATACAGATTACAAATACCTTCTAATTGCCCGCTACATTCCAGCCACAGGGCTCAGTCCTCCGCCCTCACAGGTCAATCGCATTACTTTTGTGCCCATTCTACAAGTGTGGAAACTGAGGCCCCCAACAGTTAAGTCACCTAGAATCAGAACCTACTTCACCCAGCTGTGGAGCCTGAGTTTTTAACTGCTACATCCATGGCTTCCTCCCCACCCCCATCAGCTAAATGATGGGCTTTGGTGGAGGGAGGGTCTGCGTGAAACTTCCTGATGGTGTGAGGGTGAACAGGGCCCCTGAAAGGGAAAAGGACAGAGCCCATGAGACAAAGGCAGCAGGATCCCAGCTGGCAGACAGGCCTGGGTAAGACCAGTGGTCATGGCTCAAACGAAAAGAAGGGATTTCTGGGCCATGAACTTGGGAGAAGGAAAAGGTACATCCCCAGCTTGTTCTACTGAGAGTGTGCTAGTTACGAGGCTGGAAGCCCTCATGATCTTCCACTTGAATCTTCACAACACACCTAGGGGGTAAATTCTAGTACTGTCCCTACTGCACAGATGAGGAAACCGAGGCTAAGGAGTATCAGAGACTAGAGAGACAGACATCCAGGTGTCTGTCCTCCCAGGCCAGTGCCCCTTCCTGTCTCAAGCTGATGTCAGAAGGCAGAGAGTGCTCCATGGCCTGGCAGGAGCCCAGGGATCTTCCTAGCAACAGAGAGTGGGTCCCCTGTCTCCTCTCCCAGGAGGCAGATCCAACACCACTTTCAGGGCTGTGGCATCGGCCAGTGCTGGCTTCCCAGCCTAACCTACTTCTGACTTGCTGTGTAATCCTGTGACTTACATCTCTGGGCCTCAGTTTCTCACCCGTGAAACTGGGTCACAGTAACCCCCATCTCCTGGGATTGTTGGGGGTGGGTGAAAGGAGCAAACACTAGCACAGTATAGGCCTGGGCAAGCACTGGCTGTTGCTGCCGTGGAACAGGAGAGAGTAGGTAGGGCAAGGGGCAGATTGGCACAGGCCACCCAAACCTCAGTGGGTGGGTGCATGGTGTGAGCCACGGCAGGGCTGTTGCTTTGGCAGCAACTCCTCCTCAGCACTAGGGCTGGCCTTACCGTTGGCCCGGGCGCCAGGGCAGTTGCCGGCATCCCTGGGAGAATGAATGGAGCTCAGTGTAGTGGCTCCACCAAGCTCAGAGCCCCCTTTGTGCTGCCTTGAGTGGCCGTTGGGAGTGCGGCTGGGGACCTGCTGGCGACTGGCTGTCCCACAGGCCCTCCTCAGCCTGTGCTGGAGGCCAGCCTGGCACATGCTTCCCAGCCCTGAACACACTAACTAGCACTCTCCTCCTTCCAGGTCTTTGCTTGGGCTGGACCCTCACTCAGAGCACCACTCTTCCCTCCACTGGCTCAGTCTTTTGCCTCGCTCCACTACCTCCAGGACTGGCCTGCACTAAAGTGCCCCCAAGAACCCTATTCTGATTTCTGTCCTCTTTCCTTGCCCCTCTCCCCCAGTCTATGACTCAATTGCCTGGTACTATCAGGTACTATCAGGAACTGGAGACCTGCAACTGCATAGCCAAAGAAAGGTACTGGTTTTAGGCAAACCCAAGTTCAGTTCCCACCTGTGTGATCTTGGTGACCTTGGGCAAGTAGTCTCCTTTCTTTTTCCCCCGTTAGTAGAATGGAGTAAATACAACAACCCTCCCATGACCTCATGAGAGTGAACTAAAACAATACACTGAGGTCATCGTTCTTATTACATTCACTTGTCTCTTTATTTGCATATTCCAAACAGAACTCAAGCTTCCTGGATGCCTTAGCCATCCATAGTGGCCACTATACCCTGTGTTCTCAATAGACACTTCTCCCTCGTTGACCTGGTTGCCTGGAATTGGGGACAGTAAAAGATGATGGTTAATGACCCTGGACTGTGAACAGACTTGGCTTTGAAAGTCACCTCCATTGTTTCCTGGCTTAGTGGCTTTGAACAGGCCACTTCAACTCTCAGACCCTCAGTTTCCTCCTCTGTATCCTGAGCCCATTAATAGCACCTCCCAAGACAGATGCTATAAAGTTTCAGGAGACGACACATGTCAACACAACACCAGGCACAGAGTCAGTGCCCAGTGCCCCAGCGTGGGCAGAACGTCCATGGTTTTACAGGGCATCACCAGCCATTCTCTGTCCTGTTTCTACCTACTGACCTCTTGTTTTTCTGGTTGTAACAGCAGTGAAAAGCAGCTCAGCCCAGGACCCTGTCTTCTCTTCTCCCGATCCCTCTACCCCATTTCTGCTCTGGGGTGGGAAACAGAGGGTCCAAGCCAGGGTCAAACAGCTAGCCAGTGGCTCCTTTTCCTGCTCTGTGTCTCAGATACCTGAAGTAGTACATGGGCAGCAGGACCAAGATGTGTCTCAGAGCCTGGCCAACAGGTAAGCCAGCAGATAATTAGTAAGTAACAGCCCCATGCCAGAACTCGCTAGCCTAGCCAATCCATGAGAAGCAGTAAACCAGCAAAACAGAAGTGAAAGTCAGTGAGAGAGAAATTGTTTCTGGCTGGGACCTAGCTTCTTCTCACTTCTACCTGGGTTTTGACAGCTTTAGTGTGTGGCAGCCTTCAGAAACACTCCGAACCTGTCATGGATTGAATTTTGTCCCCCCAAAATACGTGTCAACTTGACTAGGACGTGATTCTCAGTATTCTGTAATTATCCTCCATTTTGTGATCTGATGTATTCATCCTATGTGTTGTAAATCCTAACCTCTAGGATACTAATAAGGCAGGATTAGAGGCAGATACGTTAATGAGGCAGGATACAATCTACAGGTTGCGTCAACCTCTTCTGAGATATGAAAGAGATCAAACAAGCAAGCAGAGATCAGAGGGACCAGACCACCACCAAAAAGACAAACAGAGCACAGTGAGTCCTTTGGATCGGGGGTTCCTGCAGTGAGAACCTCCTGTTGTTGTTGTTGTTATGTGCCGTCGAGTCAGCCCTGACTCATAGCGACCCCTTCTTGGGTTTCCGAGGCAGTTATCACTACAGAAGTAGGATTGCCCAACCTTCCTTCCGAGGAGTGGCTGGTGAGTTTGAACTGCCAGCCTTCTGGTTAGCAGTCAAGTGCTTTAACCACTATGCTACCAGAGCTCCTGAGACCTGGGGAAAGATTGGTGCTAAGATATGTGGAGATCGCCAAGAGAGAGACCTCAAATGTTGACAGGAGACAAGGACCTTCTCCCAGAGCCAACAGAGAGACAAAGCCTTCCCCTAGGGCTGGCTGCCTGAATCTGGACTTCTAGTCTCCCAAATTATGAGGATAAATTTGTTAAAGCCACCACTTGTGGTATTTGTTATAGCAGCACTAGAGAACTAAGACATCCTCCTTGCCTGCCTTCCTCTCCTGGGGAGTGCTGAGGGCTCAAGGCTCAAAGGGAAGTGACTAGAGGATGTTGGGGTTCAGGCCAAGAACAGTGGGGTGGAGGTGATGACACCACCGGAACCTCTGCTGATGCATCTACCCACAGGACGTGGCTTAGGAGAGGCCTCGTAGGAAACAGGCAGTGGGCCCTTGGTCTGAAAGTCTGAGGATGGTAGCCACACAGACTTATGACAGACCTCCCATTGCCACACCTTCCCTACCTCTCGTCCTACCTCCAAGCCACCTTGTGTATGTCACGGCTCTGCCCTGGCTCCACCTCCAGTCCAGATAGACTGGGCCCTGACATGAGTAAGAGCATGGGCTTTATGCCATACAGACCGGGTTCAAATACCAGCTTGGCCACCTCCCAGCTGTTTGACCCTGACCAGTGATGTCACTTCTGAGTCCCCGTGTGTACAGTGGAGTTGAAAATAGCACCCACCTCATGGGGTTGAATGAGAATTGAGATCATTCGCATATAGTGCTAAGTGTAGGACTTGGCTCATTTATTTTCCCTCAAGAAATGGTAATTACTATTCTTATTGTCTTTGCTCTCCTTGCCCTCCCCTATGCCCAATTTAGTCAATGGGCTCCCTGCTTCCAATAGTTTACCCATGAAACTAGCCCATCACTCCCTGACACATCACTCAATTGCCTAAAACCCTCACAGGCTCCACACTACCCTCAGGAGAGGACCCCACAAGCACTCCTTGGACTATCCAGCCCTGGCAAAGCCTTGCCCCAGAACAGGGCTTTTTGGGACAGCAGGATCAGCAAACCCACTCTTGCCTGCCACAGGAGGCTTCAAGTCCAGGCAGTATGAGAGCTGGGGAGCAACCCCAAGGGTTTTCCTGGGGTGGTGGGGGATGGGTCATAGTAGGACAGCCCTGAAAGCAGGAAAGCTTAAGGAGTCAGGAAACAGGGTAGGGAGATTCCTGTGGCCACAACCTGGGTGGATGAGGTGGAAAGAACCTCAGCTGTCACAAAGCAGTGGAGGATTTGAAGAAGACGGGGAGTACACGCAGACCCCACTTTAGAATAATCTGGGGGATGCTGTGAAGAGGACAGATGGAGAGACCAGACTGGGGTGGTCAGGACTCAAGGATTCATCTGCAGAGGGCTGCAGAGGAGGGGGCAGACGGAAGGGGTGTGGAGGACATAGCTTTCCTAGGGCTAGTCCTTGGGTACAGCTGGAGGAAGAAACAGAGGCTGGGCTTTGAACCGGTTCATTCTGGCTGGACTGCCTGCTAAGAATTACCTGGGGATCTTGTTAAAATGTAGATGGGGTTCAGTATATCTGGAGTGGAAATGCAAATTCTCAACAAGGGATCAAACCGGAATGAACGGATTCGAAGTACTACTAGGAAGATATGAAGAAGATGCCGGGGAAGGCATAAGTGGATGGGGATAGGAAAGGCATAGGGACAGGAGGGAAATAGTAGGTGAATGGCGGGCTTAGTGCATGGCACAAAGATAGCACACCTCAGACAGCACCACTGCTACCCTCCTGAACAGGCTGTAAAGAGTCACAAGAATCCTCTGCAGATTCAGAGACCAAATTCAAGTCCCAGCTTTGCCATTGTGTGACCTTGGGCAAATGATGATCTCACCTCTCTGAGCCTCAGCATCCTGCTCTGTAAAATGGATTAGTGATCCTGACTATGAAGGCTGTTGCCAAGATTCAGCGGGAGCGCCCAGCACTTCTGGAACACACAGGAGTGCTCATTAAATGTTAAACTATTTTTATGGGCCCAACCAGCTCTGGCGCAGCACTGACAGGGTGGGGGGGCTATGAGTCTTATCCCTGCCTCCCAGAGAGTCAGGGGTTCAGGGCCCCAGCGCTGCTGGCTCGCCGCCTCCAGTGTCGCCGCGCCCCCTGGTGGTCGCCGGTTGCCATGTCAACGACGGGTGGAGGGGGTCGGAGGGAGGCGGCGGCGGGGGCCGTTCTCTCCTCCCTAGGCCTCAGGCCGCTCCCTTGGCGCCTCCCGCTCTCGCTTCTTGGGGGGTAACTCCAAGCAGTGGAGGAAGGGGCTCTCCGCGGCAACAGGCCGGGGGTGGTAAACTGAGGCACTCTGCTAGGTGCCCCGCAGCCAGGTGTCGGGCGCGGAGCCCCACCTCCGAAAGCGGAGGAGGGGCTGCGGGCGGTG
>NW_006921710.1:6431406-6442683 GCF_000298275.1 Orycteropus afer afer | reverse complement strand
CGAGGCCGGGGCACCTCCCCCTTTATAACGCGCCCCCTCCCGGGCTCTCAGGCCGCCTCCTCGTCGGCTCTTCCTGTCTCGCCCCCTAACCCGGACGCCCCGGGCCGGGGCCCGGCCAGGGAGCCCCCAGACCGCGGCTGGGGGACCGCCCCCTCACTCGCCGCCCAGCGCAGCCCGGCAGAGGCGGTGCCGTCGGAGGAGGAGGAGCAGGGCACTGCGGCTGGCCCCGGATCGGGCGCCAGAACGGCAAGCAGCTTCGGCAGCAGCAGCGGCCCGGGCCGATGCAGCGGGACGCACCGCCCCGAGCCCCAGCTTCGGCGCCCCGGCTCCCCGCAGCCCCAATAGGGGCCACCGCCGGCAGTGGCGGCGGCGCTGGCGGGGCCAGCGGCGGCGGCGGCGGAGGCGCCTCTGCAGCTCAAGCTCCCTCTGGCCTCCCGGGAACTACAAGTCCCAGGGGGCCTGGCGGCGGACGCCGGGCGGAAGAGGCGGGGTCGGCTTCGCGAGGCCGGAAGTGGCCGTGGAGGCGGAAGTGGCGCGGCCGCGGCGGGGCCTGGAGCACGGCGGTGGGACCTGGAGCTGGAGCAGGAGCAGGCGCTGGAGCGGCAGCGGCGGCGGCGGCGGCGGGTGGAGGTGCTGGCGGCGCTCTGGAAGCGGCCATGGCAAAGCAGTACGATTCAGTGGAGTGTCCCTTTTGTGATGAGGTGTCCAAATATGAGAAACTCGCCAAGATCGGCCAAGGCACCTTTGGGTAAGACTGGGCCCCGAGAGCCTGGGGTCCCTGGGCCTGCACCCTTCGGAGCTGACGTCGGAGCGACCGGAGCCGGGCCCGACGTGGTTAGGAAGCCGCCAGCCCTCCCCTGGTTTTGCAAGGCCGCGCCGCATCCCGCCCGGGCCTAATGGGGCCGGCTGGCTGGGAGGAGCCTGAGGCCTGTGGTCGGGGACGGGGAGGGTTTGCAGAGAGGAGCTGGTGAGGATAGCTGGATCTCTCCTAGAGACGCCTGGGTAAAGAGGAGGGACTAAGGGAAGGAGCAGAGGCCCGGAGAGGGACCGAGGATCCTGGGTGGTAAAGTGGCGGAGTTCCCCGGTACCGGCCTAGCCCTGCGGGGGAGTCTCTCCTGCTCCACCTCCTCTGGTGGGGGAGGGGCGAGCTCTGCGGAAACGACTTACTGAACCCTCATGGGTCCTCCTCTCGGCCTGCAGGGAAGTATTTAAGGCCAAGCACCGGAAGACTGGCAAGAAGGTGGCTCTGAAGAAGGTGCTGATGGAGAATGAGAAAGAGGGGGTAAGTACGGATCGAATGGGCAGGCTTGCCACTTCCACTGAACACCCCAGTTTGTGTTTCCACCTGTTTTTTCTAGGAGTCTCGTGCTGAGATTCAGTTATGTGTGGTAGTTTCAGATATTGCCACATTTCAAGGACTTTGGCCTCCAAACTGTATCTTTTAATTCAGATGTTCTGAAGCGTTTGTTTTAAGTACGGTTGGGACCAGGAGGGGGAGCTCATGCTTGCACTTGGGTGCACCTTGATTCAGAGTTGAGAAGCCTTTAGAAATTGCAGGCAGGCATGCGTGCATGCGTGGGAGAACCTGCGGATTGGGTTCCAGACCACGAAGTAAAGCCAATATGGTAAAGCAAGTCAGGAGTTTTTCAGTTTTCCAGTGCGTATAGAAGTGACATTTACACTGTACTGTGATCTTATGTGCAATAGCATTATGGAAAAGTTTGAAACATTGTGAGAAGTACCAAGATGTGACATACAGACAAAAAGAGAGCACATGCTGTTGGAAGAATGGCACCAGTAGACTTGTTTGGTGCAAGGTTGTCATAACCTTCCATTTGTTTTTTAAAAATAAAAAGTTATCAGTATAGTGAGGTATACTTGTAATTTGTTTAGTGTATGATTTTGTGTTATGTGAAAAAAAACACATATCTATGGTTTTAGAAAGTGAATGACGTGTGAGAGAATGTATTGTAAAGGAACATCACCCCACCCCACTGCATCTTTGCTGCAGTCCAACTCCCCAGGGACCTATTTCTTAGCAAAGACATTTTAAAATTGTTTCTGTTACTGCATAGCAGGTTAAACATAGGCGTGGGGCTAAAGTTTGAAGGTAGATGTAAACTATGAAGCATTTAGTGAGTGGTAGGAAAGAGTATATGTTCAGTTAAAGCTGTTTAGTTCATTGTCTCAGCCCAACTCCTTGAGGTGTGCATGCTGTTACTGTATTCTTTTTATAGATAAGGGATGGAGGCAGCCTATTTCAGAGCCCATATTCTTACTGTCTCCCACCCAACCTTGTGTTCCTTAGTTTGGACCCCAGTACTGACTGTGGTCTGCAGCCTTCTCAATCACTTTTGACCCCTTATCATCTTTCCCCGACCCAGTTTCCCATCACAGCCTTACGAGAAATCAAGATTCTCCAGCTTCTGAAACACGAGAATGTGGTCAACTTGATTGAGATCTGTCGGACCAAAGGTAAGTTGTTTGGCTCCTGTCCCCCATTTTCAAATGAAGAAAATGGGGCTTGTGATCTAAGGCTTTGTTTGCAAAGTTGGAACTAGACATTTCTTAGCCCAGACATACCAGTGGTGACTGCTTTCTCTGGTCCTTTCTCATTGTAAGTGGTTCTTCTAGGGCCTGCCACAGCCCCTGGCCCAGACTCGGAGCACTCAAAATATATTTTATCAGTGAAAGAATAAGTGGCTGCTCTGGAGGATGTGGGTGGTCCACGGGTTAGAGGGGGTAGGAGCTGGGAAAATGGGTCGTATATGAGATTTTTGACTCTTCTTCCTGCCCCATCCCCACCCTTGATTCTTCCTACCTCAGCTTCTCCTTATAACCGTTGCAAGGGCAGTATATACCTGGTGTTTGACTTCTGCGAACATGACCTTGCTGGGTTGCTGAGTAATGTCTTAGTCAAGTTTACACTGTCTGAAATCAAGAAGGTCATGCAGATGCTGCTCAATGGCCTGTACTACATCCATAGGAACAAGGTAAGGACCAGAGGGAAAGAGGAGACTGAGCCTTGGGCTAGCCTTTGCTCCCACGGCAGAGTGGGGTGTGGCCACAGGAGCCTAGCTGAGTCCTCATTCCTGTTCTTCCTGCAGATCCTGCACAGGGACATGAAGGCAGCTAATGTGCTTATCACCCGAGACGGGGTCCTGAAGTTGGCAGACTTTGGGCTGGCCCGGGCCTTCAGTCTGGCCAAGAACAGCCAGCCCAACCGCTATACCAACCGTGTGGTTACGCTCTGGTACAGGCCCCCGGAGCTGTTGCTCGGTGAGGACCCCCGAGCGGGCAGAGGGGGGCAGGGGCCGGGCACTTGTCTGGCCCCAGCTCCCCCTGCTGTGGCTTCCTAAGCTGTTGGCCCTGGGGCATTGCATCTCAGGAGGCCCTTGGCCTCAAGGGGCCCTCCTGGTCCACTCTTCTTCCCAGGGGAGCGTGACTACGGCCCCCCCATTGACCTGTGGGGTGCTGGGTGCATCATGGCGGAGATGTGGACCCGCAGCCCAATCATGCAGGGCAACACCGAGCAGCACCAGCTTGCCCTCATCAGCCAGCTCTGTGGCTCCATCACCCCTGAGGTGCGTGTCCAAGTTGCCCTGGCCGCTGGTCCCTATGGGTGCAGAAGTCTCCCTGGCAGGGTGGGAGAGGAGAGTATGGTATCCAAAACCTACCCCTGGAGAGGTGGTTGATGGAGGGGAAGGGCTTGCTCTTAAGAGCTACACAGCCTGTGTAAAGTTTCAGTTCCGCTGTTATTTAATTCTGGGGATGTAGGCAAGCTGTTTGAACCACTCATCCAAGAGCTGGTGTACCCCACTCCCAATGGAACAAAAGTAACACCTTTATTGGCATTGGCGCCATATATACTCAAGGTGTTTATATAAAAGGTCTAGCACTGTACATGTGCTGAGTATGTGGCAGCTGCTGCCTCCTTTACCTTGGAGAGTTGTTTCCCCTCCAGGGGTGTTTGGGGGAACATCCCAGTAAGTAAGTTTTAATTAGTTCAGGTGCTTCAGAAGTATATGAATAAGTGACCAACAGACAAGCCACACATACCCTGAACTAACTCTGTCCTCTCTTGTTGACCCCCGCCCCCTAGATGTGGCCAAATGTGGACAAGTACGAGCTTTTTGAGAAGCTGGAGATACCCAAGGGCCAGAAGCGGAAGGTGAAGGATAGGCTTAAAGCCTACGTGCGGGACCCCTACGCGCTGGACCTCATTGACAAGTTGCTCGTGCTGGATCCTGCGCAACGCATTGACAGCGATGACGCCCTCAACCATGACTTCTTCTGGTCTGACCCCATGCCCTCAGACCTCAAGAGCATGCTGTCTACCCACCTGACGTCCATGTTTGAGTACCTGGCGCCTCCACGCCGGAAGGGCAGCCAGATCACTCAACAGTCCACCAACCAAAGCCGCAATCCCGCCACCACCAACCAGACGGAGTTTGAGCGTGTCTTCTGAGGGCTGGCCACAGTTGCTTTCCATTAGGCCTGTTTTGTTTTACCTTCTGCTGTGTGACTTGCATTGTGGAGATTACAGGGCATTTGAGGTTTTCTCTCTAGTGCACATTTTCATTTCTACTCTGAGCAGAATTAGCTGAGTAGACTGAGGCAAAAGTTGGCTGAGGGCACTGGGGCTGCCTCACCCCATTCTCTGACTTTGTGGATGGCACCCAGAAGGTCTCCATTTCTCTTAGGACAAGATGAGGGGCAGGAGGAAAGACCCCACCAGTGACTTTCTAAGAGTTTCCAGCATGATGGGAGGAGGAAGACAGGTCCTTCATCCATCCCAACCCGCCTCTTGGGGTGAGAAACTTGTATAGGGAACAGAGCCAGCCTTTGGAAGGGGCTGCTCGTGGCTTGACCCTTGGGAGCACTGGGGCCAGCAGAAACTCTTGGTTTCTTCAGTAGAAGAATTTTATCATGTTTCTTTTGATAAGTTGTTTGGAGACATTCCTAGACACAGTTTGGTTAGTTACAATTAAAAGTTGATCCTCCCTTCTCCCTAAGAAAGTGGCTGAGTGCTCTTGTGTTCTGCGTTCAGACTCCCAAGTTCTTATCCTGCAGCAAAACAGGTTGGGCCTGACAGTTGAGATTTGATTTGTCAAGTCACTGGAAGTCTTGATCTCTTCTTCATCCCAGTTCATGTTACTTTACATAATTGCAGGGGACTCTTTTTTTTTTCCCATTGGGTACCTTCCAGAAATCTTGCCCTCATACTCCTGAAAGAGTAGGTACTGCAATTCCCCTGTTCATGTCTCCACTCAGTCTCGGAGGAGAGGTAAGGCAGAATCTTAAGACAATCTTCTGTGAGCTGGGTCTGCAGTGGTGACCCAGGTGGGAATAGTCCACTGTGGCTGACAGACATGTAGGTACCTGTCTGAATTTGACTCTCAAGTAGGAGGCCGCACAGGGATTTTAATCGGGAATGATGATGAGATTTGTATCTTCTGAAGGTCTTTCAGGTTGCTGGGTGAATAGAGAGGGGGCCTGGGACGTGAGAGGAAATAACTGGAAGAGTTGAAGGATCTGCTTGGATCAGGGTAGTGTGGGCAGGAGGAAAGATGAGAAGGTTGCATCATGCAGATTCAGAGCTGGGACCCTTGAAGGAACAGCATGCTCTGGTGGGTCTGGTTCCTGTGTGAAGGCAGTTGGGCACAGGCGTGTCCGGGCAGGTCTGCATTCTGTCACAGGCAGAAAAGCCTCTTGAAGGGTGGTCAGAGGGAAGGTTGGCAACTTCTTTTCACCAGAACTGTTCTTCGTTTGTGGAAATTGGCTCAAATCACAGCTTCCCAAAAGATCAGTGAAAGTGGAAAAATTAGTAGTGTGTTACTTTCTTAGGTCACTGCAATAAATTGCTGGGTGGCTGAAAACAAGAGAAGTGCTTATCTTACGGTCTAGAAGCTGGAAGTCCGAAACCATAGGTGAAGATGGGTTGGTTCCTGCTGGAGGCTGTGAGGGAGAATCTGCTGTGCGCCTCTTTCCTAGGTGTTTCTTGGCTTGTGGACACATCGTCTCTGCCTTCACATGGCAAACCTTGTTCTGTGGGAGTGTTTGCCTGCCTGCCTGTCTTACAGGACACCAGTCATTGGATTTAGGGCTCACCCTAATCCAGTACCACCTCATCTTAGCCTCTGCCAAGACCCTGTTTCCAAATAAGGTTACATTGTGAGGTTCCAGGTGGATAAGAATTTTGGGGGACACTCTTCAGCCCAGTACAAATAGTAATCCAAGTTAAGGGAACCGTGATGTTAATGCCCACCAAATACCTGACACGAGAAAACTTACACAAGGCTACTTAATTGTTAAAAATGTTTTTTCGAAATAAAAAGGTCTCTAAAAGGTTCATATTCTTTGACCCAGAAATTTTCCCTACAGAATTTCTTAAGAGTAATTGTACATTGGTAGTATTGTCTCACTGAATTCTCAGTACAACTTTGATGGCTTCATATGGGTGAAACATTCAGCCTGCAGTGCGGTGAATTGCTTGGTATGGCCCTTACGGGTATAGTCTTTGTGACTGCCAAGCGACTGGGAGGGGCTGTGCGAATGTGAGGTGCTTGTGGCCCACCAAGAGGATTGACTAGCTTGCTAATGTAAATACGGTGCATGGCACCCTAATAGGATTGCTCAGTCTTGCCATCCCACTAGACTTAAGATGAGCCATCCCAGAGGCTGGAAGGGGCGGGCATGGGTTGGGGGCAGCGGAGGGGATCTCTACCATCAGGAAAAGACCAGGAGTGGAGTAGGTCCTTTGGACCCAAGATCCCGTCACTGAACCTCCTTAAACCCAGCAGACAGCTATGATGCTGAGATGACAAATGTTGGCAGAGAGTCGGCAGCGTCACCAGGAGACTGGCAGAAGGTGACACACTGGGCTTCTGGACCCACTGGGCAGGAAAGCTGAGCACCTTTGGGCCAAGGCTTACTGGCAGAACTATGTAACACGCCTGCACAGGGCAGAGGCCAAGGGCCAGAAAGGTATGGCTGTGGGCACTACTGAGAAGACACTGTCCCAATCAAAGAACTGTATGCTGAGTCATTTCTGATCCTGAATTGTAACCTGTTACTTCCTAAAAAACTCCGTAATCGTATCATCTGTGAGTTCTGTGTGTGGCTATTGCAACAAATTATTGAACCCAGCAGAGAAGTAGAGAGTGCTGTGGGAAGGTGTTCTAGTGCCTCTCTGACAGGAATGTACCACAAATGGGATGGCCTTAACGAATGCGTTTATTCTACAGTTCAGGAGGCTAGAAGTCTGAGTTCAAAGTGGCAGGCTCTAGGGGCTGTGTGAAAAGCCCCTTGACCTTGGGCTTCAGCTCTGCCTCTTACTCCTGGCTTACTGAAGCTAGAGGCATCTCTTCACCCAGGCAGCTACTGGCTGCTGAGGCTGCCAAGCCCAAGGTGGACAAATAAAATGGCACAGTCCCAGTGTTACCGAACCACATGGCAGGCCATTAATTCAAGTCTATTGGAAGTCCCAAGGTCAGCAGAGCATGGCAGGCTGCTGAACAGCGACATGGCTACATGCAGGGTCCAAGGGCACTATAAACTAGAGACCAGTCCCTAGGCTTCTCTATATATAGGAAGCAGACCACATACCAAAGCCAGCTACTCAGCTGCTTGTGGTAGATCTGACCATGGAGTTGATTACCAGTCTCATGGGGAATGACTACCACCAGCTGCCCAGCCACTCAACCAGGCCCAGCCAAGTAGACACACAAACATAACTACCACAGAGGGACAGTTGGTGTCAGAAATGGTGAAAAGTTCGGAGGGTGGAGGCCTGTCTGATCTCAGGAATCAGCCTTAGGTTGTTGATCTTGATCCTCCTCCTTGTGAAGTTAGAGGAGATCACATGCCTCTCATACCATTTTTACAAACCCGTATTTATTGAAGGTCTTCTAAGGGCCAAATCCATTCTAGAGGCAATACATCTGTGAAGAACACTTGCTCACACACTGCTATGGAGCTCGAATCTAGCAGATTTGAGTAAGTTCTCTGGGAATAAGGGGAATAGGGAGAGGAGCATGAAGGGTGAAGGTGTGCAGGAGTAGAAGTGCTAAGCCTGGGGGTGAGGAAGTCTTCCGTTTTGTGCAGAGGAGGGACATGATCTGATGTTTTAAAGATCATAACTAGCTCGATGTTGAGTAAAACTAAAGGGGCAAAGCTGGAAGCAAGGAGACTGTCAGGGGCTGTTGCAGTCGGCCAGGTGTGATGGTGGTGGCTTGGACCAAGCTGATCATGATGAATTTGGATTTATGGATATATTGTGATGGTGGATCTGACAGGACTTGCTTTTCTGCTTGGAGCATGAGGGGGTCTTTAGGTGGCATAGGTGGCACACATGGTTAAGTGCTTAACTCCTGGCCATAATATCTTTACAGATATTAACAAAACAAGAAATGTAAAAATGTAAAAATTCTCAGATAAAAATAGTGAAAGAAGTTCAAGCTTTCTGTGAAACCCTTGCTGTACCCAAGTCAAAAACGTCTGACGTTCCCACTTACACTAAACCAAGTGGAATCAAAAGTGAAGGATATTCTCTCAAAAGTCCAGAGAAATCATACAGGAAAACCACTGCTGGAAATTGATTTAAATCCAGAACAGGCAGAACAACTGGAAAGAGTCAATGATGCTTTTTCCTGTGAATACGAATGCTGCCGAGGAATGTTAATGAAATGTTTAGATGTGACAGTGTAGTCCTTCGGGTGGTCTGATAGAGCAAAGGTAAAAACAGATGACATAGCAAGAGTTTGCCAGCCTAAACATGATGCTTTGTTACCCAAGACAGCTATTACATTGGCACATTTGCATGCTGCTCATGAAGATCTATCCAAGGTCATTAGGACAGGTAGTGGCACCAGCCAGGAGAAGATGGCATGTGTCATTAATAAGGTGCTGATGGGAAGAGGGTCTGATGGGGAGGAAGACCAAAGGAAATTGAACCCCCTTTCCCTGAAATGCCCCCATGGCAAAAGAGACGAGAAGGTGATGGAAGAGGTGGCTGGGGTGGTGGAAGGGGAGGGTGGAGGAGGAGGTGGTGGTAGAGGAGGTGTCCAAGGCAAGGGAGATTATGGTGGGAGGGGAGATTACAGTGGAAGAGGGGATTAGGGTGGAAGAGGGGGCTGTGGTGGAAGAGGTTATGGAGATCCACATGGAGGTGGTGGTGGTGGTGGATGTAGAAGACAGTAGAAAGTACAGAAATTAGGTAGCAATACTTCTTGATAGATACATTAGGCGTAGTATTTTAAACAACACTGGAATATCATGTTTGAAGCAAACACATTAGGCACTGATACCATTCTTTGAAAAAAAAAAGAAAAATCGGCAGTTGGAACCCATCCAGAAGTGTCTCAGAAGAAAGGCCTGGTGATTTGCTTCAGAAAGGTCACAGCCTTGAAAACCCTGTGGAGCACAATTGTATAAAGTATAAAGCAGCAACACGTGTTGTCAGAGTTAACAGCAGCTAGGTTGGTTTTGGTTTCTGTTTGGTGAAGTGTGAATGAAACTAGTCAGGAGTGGCAGGCTTTGGCTGGAGAGAGGATGGAGCTATCATTCTCTGATAAGGAGAAGGCTGCAGTTGGGTTAGGCTGGGGCTTGGGTTCTTCAACAGGTTTGAGGTGCCAGATGGACATCCAGGTTAAGTTGGCAGGTGTGTATTGGAGACCGGTTCAGAGCCCAAAGTCAGGGATGCAGACATATCTTAAGGAATTGCCAGCAGGGAGGTTTTCAAGGCTCTAAGGCAGAATAGGCCCTTGACTGTAACCAAAAGCTGAGAGATTCGATTCCAACTAGAAGTGCCTTGCAAGAAAGACCTAATGGTCTGGAAAATCAGCTGTTGAAAGTCCTGTGGAACTGCCCAGACTGACTCAGAAGAAAGTAGAAAATCTCAACAGATGCGGAATCAGTGACCAAAAAATGAGTCCTGGATCAGGTGGCTTCACTGGGAAATTCTACCAAACACTGAGGGAAGAATTACACCAATACTGTTTAAACTCTACCAAAAGACAGAGAAAGAAGGAAGACTCCCCAGTTAATTCTCTGAAGCAAACATATCACCCTGGTACCCAAACAAAGCAAAGACATCGCAGGAAAAGAAAACTACAAGCCAATACCTCTTATGAATATAGCTGCCAAAATCTTCAACAAAACACTGGCAAACAAAACCCAACAGCATATTATGACCTAGGTATCCAGACTAGAAAAGAAGGAAAATTATCTATATTTGCAGATGATATAATCCTATATCTATTGCAGGAATGCAGGGATGGTTCAACATTAGAAAATCGATGCAATACACCACATTAATAGAACAGAGAAAAAGAACTACATGATCATCTCTATGGATGCAGATAAGGCATTATCCAACCCCTTTCCCAGATGAAAACCCTAAAGAAGATTGGAATAGGAGGGAAATTCGTCAGTATGATTCAAGGTATATATGAAAAGCCAATAGCTACATTATAAAGGAGAAAGATTGAGAGCTTCCCTTTCAAATTGGGAACAAGACCAGGGTGCCAGCTCTCACTACTTCTGTTCAATTGTATTAGAAGTCCCAGCCAGAAAAATAAGACCAGAAATACATTAAAAAAGGAATCCAGATTGGAAAAAGAAGAGGTAAAATCACCTGTATTTGCAGATGATATAATCCAATAGAGAATCTCAAGTCCACAAGAAAACTTCTAAATAGAAGAGTTGAGCAAAGTTGCAGGGTACAAAGTCAACAAACCAAAGTCAGTTGAGTTTCTATACACCAGCAATGAGAAATCTGAAAGGGAAATTAGGGAAATAATTCCATTTACAATATCATCTAAGAGAATAAAATACCTAGGAGTAAATCGAACCAGGGACATGAAGGACTTACACAATGAAAACTATAAGACGTTAGTGAAAGAGATTTAAGAATACTCAAATTAATGGAAAGATGTTCCATGTTCTTGGATTGGAAGATATCAACATTACCCAAGGCAATCTGTAGATTCAGCACAACCCTGATCACAATTCCAACAGCCTTCTTTACAGAAATAGAAGAACCCATGTTCAACTTAAAATGAAATGGCAAGAGGTCCCAAAAAGCTAAAATAATGCTTAAAGAGAAGAACAGAGTAAGAGGAATCACACTTCCTGATTTTAAAACATACTGTACAGCTACAGTAATCAAAACAGCCTGGTACTGGTATATAACAATAACCAAGACCAATGGAATAGAATTCAGAGTCCAGAAATAAACCCACATAACAATGGCCAATGGATTTTTTTTTTTTTTTT
>NW_006921710.1:6430344-6430956 GCF_000298275.1 Orycteropus afer afer | reverse complement strand
TGTTTCCATTAATTTTGGTTTTCTTCTTTCTTCTTGACGAGGAGAGACCCGTTATTGCATCTAGATGGCAGCTTCCTAGCTTTTAAGGTCCCAGTGCCAACAGATTTTTAATAAGAGTGCTAAGTCCATCTGATAGAACAAGATGAGTCTCTTTAATAAATGGTGCTGGGAAAAATCAAACCAGATCCACCACACCTCACACCATACACAAATTCAAAATGCATTAAGGCCTAAATGTGTACGTTAAAACCATAAAATTCTTAGGGTTTTCTAGCTTTTAATAATAATTTATCTAATATAATAGCAAAAACACAAAGAGCAAAAGACAAATAAATGGGACCTCATAACAATTAAAAACTTTTGTTCATCAAATGGCTTTACCAAAAAAGTGAAAAGACAAGCTACTGACTGGGAGAATATTTCCAGAAACCATATATCCCACAAGAATCTAATAACCAAAAAATATGTAAAACTTGGACAACTTAAAGACAAATAACGCGCATGACAGAAGATGGCGGACTAGGCAGAAGGACTGCACAGGCCCTCTTCAACAAAGAAAAGGGAAACCAATTAACACAGACACAGAAGATAATCTTGGACCCCTGAGCCTTG
>NW_006921710.1:6414655-6427614 GCF_000298275.1 Orycteropus afer afer | reverse complement strand
AAAAAGATGAGGACCAGGTTTGCTGGTCCAATAGAGCCTGGTGGAACCACTGAGACTATGGCCCCTAGCTGCCCTTCAGGTCTGGAATTGAACCCACACATGTGGTTTCCAGCCAAACAATGTACAGGCATGTGAGTTAAACATTTAACTCAAGTAGACACACATCCTGGAGAGAACAATCATGGGAGAAAGAAGGGCTGCTTATGCACAGGGAGACAGCTCAGGGTGCAGGAGAGTATGGAGAGATGGTCACTGGGAAGGGGTAACTATGGGGAGGAAGTGGGAGAGGAGCTGTTGCATTGTAAACTGTGGTCAATGACATGAGACAAAGTATGTGTGAACTACTGTATGAAAAGTGAATTTGCTCTGTAAATCTTCACCCAAATCACAATAGTAATAATAATAAAAGACAAATAATCCAATCATAAAATGGGCAAAGCACTTTTCACCAGAGAGCACATTCAAATGGCCATGAAACATACAGATGCTCAGCATCATTAGCCATCAGAGAGAATGCAGCTCAAAACCACAGTGAGGTACCCGTACACTCTCACTAGGATGGCTAAGATTTGAAAAAAATAGGAAATAGCAAATGTTGGAGAGGATGTGGGAAAATTGGAATCCTTATCCATTGCCGATGGGAATGCAAAATGGTACACCTTTTTGTGGAAAACATTGTGGCAGTTCCTCAAAAAACTAAAAATAGAACTTCCATATGGCCCAGCAATTCCAATCCTAGATATATACCCAAAAGACTTGAGAGCAGAGACTCGGAGTACACCAATGTTCATTGCAGCACTATTCATAATAGAAAAGGTGGAAACAACCTAAATGCTAATCAACTGATGAATGGATAAACAGAATGTGGCACGTAGACAGTGGAATACTACTCAGTTGGTAGGAGAAATGGAGTTTTGATACGTGCTACACTAGGGATGGAACTTGAAGATATGCTGAGTGAAATAAGCCAATCACCAAAGGACAAATATTGTATGATCTCACTTACATAAAAAGACAACACGCAAATGTGTAGAGACCAAAGTTTATTAGTGGTTACCAGGGACAGGAGGGAGGGGGGAAAAGAGGTCTGTGATGAAACAATAGTGTTGATTAAAGGTAGGGTTGCACAGCTGATTATTATAATTGCTGTTAATAAATTGTACACATGTAAAAGGTTGAATTGAGCATTTCCAGTGTCACTAAATTGTACATGTAGAAACTATTGAATTGGTGCGTTTATTATTATTAATTTCTTCTTAAAAAAATGTTATTGTGATTTGGGTGAAAGTTTACGGAGCAAATTCATTTTCCAAACAGCAGTTCATACATATTTTGTTTAATGACACTGACTTGCAATTCCCTACAATATAACAGCTCTCTTCCCACTTCCTGCCCATAGTTACCTCTTCCCTATGTCCTTCCCACCCATGCACTCCCATCCCCCTGAGCTGTCTCCCTGTGCAAACACTGCCCTTCTGTTCTCCCATGATTGATCACTCCAAGGAGTTTATCTACCTGATGTTAATGCTCACCCCATATGCCTGTCTTGTTGTTTGGAGGCCACAGGAGTGAGTTCAGTGTGAATTGGTGTATGTTTTGCTGTGTATATTCTCAAGACCAACAACAAAATAAATAAAATTTAGGGAAAACAATGAAAGTCCTATGGAGCACAGTTCTACTGTGACGCACATGGAGTCACCATGAACCTGAGTCGACCCCACAGCAACTGTTTTTAAGGCAAGATGGGATCATACCAGAAGAGGGGAAAGCAGGGATGTGGTCCACTGGTCCCACATGTTCAGATGTCATCAGGGCATTGAGCAGAGCAAGTAAGAAGAGACCAGAGGGAGAGTGGGTTCCAGAAGCTAAGGGACAGAGAGTATTTCCAGGAGGAGGGATGGATCACCTGCAAGAGCTGCTGATGGATCCAAAATACTCGATGTACAACCATGTCAAAGTCAGTGGACACCTTGACAAGAGCTGTTTGGGTGTAGTGATGATGGGCATTAGGAGGTGGGCATTAAACCCAGGACAGAATGGGAGCAAGGGAACTGAAGGTGAGACGATTTTGCCATAAAGGAGAATGTAGGGGTCAAACTAACCTTTGATTTTCTAAGACAAGAGCTGTAACAAAATGGGAATGATCCTGTTGGGAGGAGAACTTGTTGATTTGATCCCTCACAGAGAGGAGAAAACAAGTGCAGAGAGGTTCAAGCAGTGCCCAGGTGTACAGTGACCCCACTGGGACTGTGACTTCACAGCATGTCCCCAACCTGTTCTTTGCTATCTCCCTGAGTGTGCTCACAGATGATCAAGGCAGCCCTGCATGTGGAAAAGCATGTCTCCATCCACTTGGCTAAGTTAGAGTGGCACTTCTCAAACTCAGTGCCCAAGCAAGTCCCCACCTGGATGGGTCTGGGTGAGGCATTTCTATCAGGCCACAGGTGACTCCGGGTCTGCTGTTCTGATCCTAGCAGCTTGGATAAAGCACATCCTTGCAGTGGAATGCTAGACAGCCCTTAAAAAGGATGTAGAAGTACATGCATTGTGACAGAAAAACATCTTTGATGGAAAAGGTGCATAGAGCAAGTCACAAAAGAGTGTTTGAGCTCATTTTTGTAAGAAAAAAACAAAGGCATCACACATGTGTAAACAATATTTTAAAACAACCAAAGCTGTCCCTAACCCATTAAGCAGCTAGCTAAAAGCTTACTCCAAGATCCCAAAGTTCACTCCGGGGAGGAGCCTGGATGCGCCAGGACAGGTGTGGGTTCTTGTCTTACTTCAGCCTCAAACCCTGGTGTGACATTCACATCATCCCGTCTGTGGAACAAGATGTGGGACCCAGAATGGAATCTCTCTGAGAGCAGGGCATTTTGGGGCCTCACTATGTTCCCTGCCTGACGTGGGGAGAACTCTCCAATGCTCGTGAGTCAGTGAACAGAAGAATGATGAGAGACTGTGCAGATGGAAAAAAACCTTCACCAGCCCATGTGGACACACTCTTGATGTCACTCACTCCCAGGCTGGCCATGAGGCTCTGTGTCTTGGCTTCTTTTATTTATTTTTTAAGTTTTTTTTTTTTTTTTAATTGTGATTTGGGTGAAAGTTTACAGAGCAAATGCATTTTCCATCCAGCAGTTCATACACATTTTGTTTCATGACATGGACTACAATTCCCCACAGTATAACAGCTCTCTCCACAGTTCCTCCCCATACTTACCTCTTGGCTTCTTTTTGACCAAATGGTTTGGTGAAACAGCCTCTCCTGAAAAGACTCAGATTCTTTAGGTCAAGGGCACCCCGTGCCTGGGCCAGATCCTGAGTTCTGCCCTCAGGGAACCCAGCCTGGCAGGATGAGGGCAAAAGGGGCCCTAACTGTCAGGGGAGGTGTGCTGTGGTAAGGAGGGCTGGAAGAGAGGCCAGAGAAAAGTCAATCCCCTCTCAGCACGGAGCCCTGTCCCAAGGACTGGATGGCTACCAATACACCTACACACACCCTGCCTGCCTCCTCACCTTTAGCCTCTGCCCGGTTGTTATTTAACTCATGGGGGGGCATTTTGACTAGTCTTACACTCAGGAAACCCGCCAGGGTGACAAAAGTCCCTGGACAGATCCCAGAATGAAGGCAGGAACCTATCAGGTAAGACCTTCCTCCCTGCAGCCGAGGAGGCTAGAACTTCGCCCCAGGGTCCCTGTTGAGGGAGAAGGCAAGGCCTTGGGAACCTCCCCCAACTCACCCTCCCCTCTCTGGCCTAGAGAGGAGTGGGAAGCCACGAGATGAGAGGTGCCAGGTGTTTGGCTACCTCCCGGCCAGTGGCTGAGAAGTTCTGGTGGGAAGCAAGCATGGCGGAGCAGACCCCATCTGGTTATCCTCTCTGGGCTGAAGCTGCCTCCTTCCAGGTAGGGGAACCCAGTAACCTTGGACAGGTGATTTCACCTCTTAGAGCATTCTCAGTTTCTTTGCTCATTTGTACAATGGGTGTGAATAATCTCTCAGGGATTCAAAGGCCATCAGTAATGATAATAACCCCACACCTTTGTGAAGCTTCAAGTGAAAGGGCTTATCACCCCAGAGGCTGGCTCTAGAGGCCCAGCCTGAATCTGTACGAAGGCCCCTGCCAGTGTGGTTGGGGGAAAACACTTGAGGAAGGTCTCAGAGGCAAATCTCCATAGCAGGAGTGGGAGGTGGCAGAAGTCACCTCAAGGGTCTTTCTGTGGCTCAGTATTGTCTAAATGAGCTGCAGATGGAGCTTCATCTGACTTAACTCTCAGGACTGCTCTGTGGGGAGAGGTTGTCGTCACCCCTGCTTAGTAACAACAACAGCAATAATAATAGCAACATTGATCATGTGCTTACTTGTGCTCCAGGAGCCAGGGACCATTATTATCTGCATTTTGTAGATCAGGTAAAGAGCTCTCGTGGTATAGTGCCTAATGCATTTGACGGTTAACCAGAAAGTTGGCAGTTCAAACTCACCAGCCGCTCCACAGGAGGAAGATGGGGCAAGCTACCATAATGAATCCAAATAGAGTCAGAATCCAATTGACTCAATGGCAGGGAGTTTGTTTTGTTAGTTTTTTTTTTTTTAATGCATTTTATTGAAATATAATTTATGTACAGTGGAATACACAAAATTAAAGTGACATGAGTCAATACATTTTTTTTTTTGCAGTGTTCCCTCCCCCCCCCCCCCTCCCGGCAACCAACAAAGAAAGTTTCCCTCCATCTATAAACCTTTCCTTGACCCTCCACAACAATGAACTAATACTATATTTGTCCTGTGATTGACTTATGTCACTCAGCATAATGTCATCCAGGTTCATCCATATGATGCGGTGTTTTGCAGACTCTACATTATTCTTTAGTGCTGCATAACATTCCATTATGTGTATGTACCATAGTTTGGTCATTCACTCTTCTGCTATAAATCTTAGAGATAAGCCCCTTGCCAGATATGTAATTATCGGCAAATATGAATTTGTTGTTGTCATTTTTGTTATGTGCTTTTTCGTAGTGTCGATTTCTTAGTTCCGTATAATTTTCTATGCTGAGCTCGTTTTGTTTATGAATCGTGTTATCACTTCCTTCATTGCTATTGTTTTAGTATTTGCTGGATATTTATGCTGGTCCTCTTTTTTGATGTGAAGGTTTATCATTTTTCTTTGAGGTTACCCTGTGATTTATAGTTTTCTTCCCAAGTGTAGAACAATCCATTCTATCTTGTAGTTATCTTGACTTTCCTACCATCTAGAAGTTCTGAAACGACATAGTTTTTTCCTTCTTTTTGGTTTGTAGTTGTCCTCATTTGTCAATTGATGTCTCTGGTTCCCTGTTTACAATCTTGTAGGTTTATTTACTTTGGATACTTCCATAGCTGGGTTGGTTTCTGGGTTATATCATCATGTGTGTTAATGGTCAGTTGTTGTTGGCTGTTGTTGCTTCTCTGTCCAAAGGGCTCCCTTTAGCATCTCTTATAAGGTTGGTCTGGTTTTAACAAATTCCCTTAATTTCTGCTTAACTGGAAATGTCCTAATTTCACCATCATATTTGAGGGACAATTTTGCTGGGTATCTAATTCTTGGTTGGAAATTTTTCTCTTTCAGTGTTTTATATATACCATCCCACTGTCTTCTCGCCTGCATGGTTTCTGCTGAGAAATCTGAGCTTAGTCTTATTGGTTGCCCCTTGTAGGTAACTTTTTGTTTTTCCCATGCTGCCCTCATGATTCTTTTTTTGTCTTTGGTTTGGTAAGTTTGATGATGATATGTCTGGGTGATTTTCTTTTGGGGTCTATCCTGTTTGGGGTTCATTGGACTTCCTGAATGGATATATTCTCATCTTTCATCATACCAGGAAAATTCTCTTCCAACAAATCTTCGACAATTTTCTCTGTGGTTTTGTTTGTCTCTTCCTGTTCTGGAATTCCGATTACACGTAGGTTATTCTTTTTGATGGTATCCCACATGAACCTTGGGCTTTCTTCATTTTGTTTTGATCTTTTTTCTGATTTATCCCTTTCCAAAGAAGTGTTCAGGTATTTGCCTTCATCTCCCTAATTCTGTCTTCCATTGATTCAATTCTGCTCTTTTGCCCATTCAATGTCTTATCTGTTTCTGAAAATTTACTATTAATCTTCTGGATTTCTATGTATAGACTTTGTATCATTTCTAATTTTTCATTTATTTTGTCATTTTGCTCTTGTATTTTGAACAATTTTGAAATTGTTCTAGGGTTTTGTCTGTGTTTTCCTTGATCTGTCTCTCAATTCGTTGAAGATACCTAAATATAATCCTTTTGAATTCCTTATCAGGGAGTTCCAACGCTGCATCTTCCTCAGGGATGTGTTTTGGGTCTGTATCCCTTGTTTCTCCTGCTTTATCTTGCTTCTTTGTGTGGACTGTGATGCTCTGTTGTCTCCAAGGTATTGTGACTTTTTTTGTATTTATAGTTAATTGGTGATTGTATGTTGGAGTGACTTGCCCACAATTTACATTTTCTTTGTTTTGTTTGTATGTTATCTATGCAAGCAGGGTACTGTGCTCCTCTATTCGCTAGCTGACAGCACTTATATACTCACCACCTGTCTCCTTTCCTTTTGTCAGCCTCTCGTATGTCCCTGCCAACCTTGGCAAACAGAGCCTATTCTTAGGTCCCTGGAATCCGAATGAGAATGCTATCACTTTAAAATCCAAAATGATTGCCACTTGTAAACATTCAAAATGGCTGCACCCTTGGTCACTTTAAATATCCAAAATAGCTGCCACGTATAAACAATCAACATGGCTGCTCCCTCCGGACAGCAGAAAGTCAACAGCTCAGGCTGTTACCCTTCCTAGTCATAGGCCACCAGCACAGTCATCCCTGCAGCCATTGGTGGTGACCAGTGTTGATCTTTAGGTCAATTCTCAGGTTCCAACACCACTTGGAAATATTCAGGCTGTTGGTCCCGTCAGAGTAGCTGACAGTCCACAGCTCCGACCATCTCTGTAGTCACTGTTTTCGTTCAGGTTTTTCCACTAGTTGGTGCCTAATCCACTTCTGCATAGTTTCTTTTAAAACTCAGGGATCCAGGATTATCTTCTGTATCTCTGTCAACTGATTTTTCTTTTCTTCATTGAAGAGGGTCTGTGTCACTTGTCTGCCTATTCCTCCATCTTGTCAGAAGTCCCTGTTTTGTTCGTTTTGTACATCAGGAAGCTGAGTGAGGTTAGGAGTTAAGGAATTAGCAGATTAGGGGTTTTCCTAACTCACCTTGCATGCAAAGGTCCTTGCACTGTGTTCCGGGTGCAGCACCTCTAATTAAGCCTCTTCAATGCCCTCTGTGTACAAACACTGGTGGCTCCTCTTTTACAGTGGACATGGGACTCACCCCTTAGGCTAGCCAGCTAGGATGCTGCAGAGCCCTTTCCTGGGCTTACAGCTTGGCTTGACTGGAGACTGACCAGAGCCCATGATCAGATTTCGGGCTGGGCTTCCCAGCAGTGGAGAGGTGATCTGGGTTTATACCTGCATAAAGCATATGGGGGCAGCGTCCACTGACCTGTAACTTCACGAGGCGGAGACAGAATCGCCATCCACAGCATCAGCCCAAGGCTATGAAATGGAGGTCAGACATGCCACCATCCTCCAACTTTGTTTTTAACCAATTCTGACACCAATTGCCCTTCCATTTCACTCTCTACTTCTCTGCTGCGTTTGGTAATTTGTTGCAATGGCCACACAGAACTCACAGACAATATTCATGATGATGGGGTTTATTAGGTAAGCAGCAGGTCATGGTTCTGGTTCAGGAACACTCAGGATACAGTTCTTCGATCAGGACAGTTTCCCCCCACCATGCCTGTAGGAACTTCTCTCTTTGGCCCTTGGCCTCTTGGCCTGCCCTCTGCCCTGCTGGAGCAAATGTTACAATGTTCTTTAAGCTCTGCCAGTAGGCCACTCTTTCTGCCAGCAAGCCTCCTGCCCAGAGGCACTCAGCTTTCTCCCTCCGTGGGCCAGCAAGCCTGCCACTCTGTCTCAAGCTGGTGTCTTGGTTCTGCTGCTGCCATCTCTCAGCTGTCTCAGTGCAGGGAATCAATTAATTCTTTTTCTCAACTCTGCATGTTCCCAGGGGGAATAGGACTAAAATACAAATAAGCAAAAAGCAAAACGTTACCCCTAATCTTACTACCCAGTTATCATTTAGGGAATAATTTCCAGCCTATTTTCTAAACTATACTTATTTTAACAAAAATGGAGCCACACTTTCCACACTGTCTCAACAGATTTTTTCCCTTAACAGTCTTTTTATGATTCATGCTACACATGTTTTTTAAAGAAGTGTTTATTTTGCAGTGGTAATATAATCACACAGTCCACAATACAAAGGTCCAAAGAGTGCACGGTGAAAAGAATGTGGTAAGAAGGTGACATTTGAGAGGACAGCTGGTCATGTGAACATAGGTGGGGAGAGTGTTCCAGGCAGCAGGAACAACCCATGCCAAGGCTCTGAGGCTCCGTCATGCATTCACCCTGTGTGACTCTGGACTGGATAAGTCACCTCTCTGTGCCTCCGTTTCCCCATCTGTGTCAGGTACCACAGACTCAATTTTCCACTCATAGGGACCACATGTGACATAGTAGAACTGCCCAATAGGGCTTCCCAGGCTTTACAGGAGCAGATTTCTAGGTCTTTTCTTATCTGGAGGCACTGGATGGGTTCAAACCACCAATCTTTTGGTTAGCAGCCAAGCACTTAACCACTGCACCACCGGGCCTCCTTCTCATCTGTGCAGTGAGGGCAATCCCAGAGCTGTTGTGAGGATCACACGGATACATGTGACACTTGTGGAGCAAGTAACCAAACCCAAGCCACTGCCATCAGTTGATTTCACTTCGTGGTGACACCACATATTACAGTCTGTAATTTGCAGCAAACTGTTGCATAGGGTTTTCTCGGCAGCCGCCAGGCCTTTCCTCCATCTGTTTGCTGCTGGGTGAGTTCGAATTGCCAAAGTTTAGGGTAGTAGATGTGCAAACCACTTTCCCCACCCACTGGAACAAACTAAGTGCATCTGAATGACTGTGGAGGTGGGCATGAGCTTGATGTGTTTGAGGGTTAGAGAGATGATGGAGAGAGAGGCAAGTTGGGGGCCAGACCACAAGGGACTTTGCAGGCTGTTGTCAAGAGTTCAGATTTTATCCTGAGGGCAATGGGAATGAACTGGAGGGTTTTAAGCAAAAGAGAGACAAGATCTGATGTGCTTTAAAATGAGGAGAAGGATAATATGAGGAGACTATAGGATAGACAAGCAATGGTGCCTGGACTAGGGGTCACCTGGAGAGAAGAGAGTGAATTCTGGACAGGCTGTGGGATGGAGTGGATAGAAAAGTGGGGGCATGTGGTGGTTGGGTTTGTGTGTCAACTTGGCTAGGCCTGGTTGAGTGGCTGGGCAGCTGGATGTAGTATTCCCCATGATGAGACTGGTAATCAACTCCATGGCAGAATCTACTGTGAGCAGCTGAGTAGCTGCCTTAGGGAATGTGATCCGCTTCCTGTATATACACAGAGGCCTTGGGGAATGGTCTCTAGCCTATGGCACGCTTGAACCCTGCATGTAGCCATGTCATTGCAGCAGCCTGCCATGCTCTGCCGACCTTGGGCCTTACAATGGACTTGAATTAATGTCCTGCCGTGTGGTTTGGTAACATTGGGACTGTGCCATTTTATTTGTTGACCTTGGGCTTGCGGGAGCAAGAAGAAGAGTGGCACTAGGTAACCAGAGCAGGGTGCGAGGGAGAGAAACCCAGAATAGGGCTAGCTTTAGACTTGAGCAGTTGGGTGGATGACGGAGCGTTTCCTGAGTTGAGGCGGCCTGAGGAGCAGTGGGTTTGAGAGCGGAGGCCCAAGAGAACACATGCTGTGGACGTGGGCAGTTGAAGATGCCTGTGGACATCCTGGAGGGGAAGCCAAGGGGCCATCAGATGCTGTGTCTATACCTCAGTGAAGAGGGCCAGTCTGAAGAGGGACATTTGAAGTCAGGCATCATCACAGACCAGGACCGCAGGAGGCTGCCTTGGAGAGAGAGGCATGAGCCTGCAACCAGCCAGCGTGAAGACACTGGGGAGAAGGGGCGGCCAGCAAGGAGGGAGAGGAGCCTGTAGAGAGAGTTGTCCCAGAGGCCTGGAGAAGAAAGGGTGCCAGGGACAGGACATCATCAGCCATGTCACCTGCCACACGAGATTAAGGATAAATAGCATTTGGGTAACTGAGCACAGTCCTGATTGTTTCCTCCAGGTCATTTTAGAATTAGAACTGTAGGGTCAAAGGGAGGCCTATTTTCAAGGTCCAATGGCTCTCTCAAAACACTCAAACCCATTACACCTAAGTAGCCAGAGTTAGGATGAGGATTAGGAGAGGATACCCCCTCCATACCCCTACACCCCCAGAGGATACAGAACGCTTTCTAGGGCAAGCTCTGGTGGCTCAGTGCCTAAGGCATTTAACTACTAGCTAACCAGAAGGCTGGTGGTTCAAACCCACTAGCTACTCCTCAGATGGAAGATTGGGCTATCTACTTCCACAGAGATACCTCCTCGGAAACTCAAGGAGGGGTCTCTATGAGTCGAAATCATCTTGATGGCAGTGAGTTTTAATTACAGAAAAGTGTTTCCTGGGGGTCACTGGATGTAAACAGATATTTGGAGAGGAGGGAGTCCTTGTCTACATCAGAAGGTCAGAACTCTGGAGTGGCCACCAGAAATGTGTCCCAACAAATGCTAGGCTTTTCCACAAATTTGCTCCCATACTTGAACCTCTTCATAAAACCCTGGAGAGGGGGCAGCTGGACCCTCCCCCCAGTTTAGGGTCTTCGGGGGGGGGTGGTCTTTGGGGACTCTTGTCCTCCTCAAAAGCCTCCTAGACATCCCCAGAGGCATGAGCTAGAACCGGCTTGATATTAACCCTCACTCAACTGAGGGGGAGACTGAAGGTCAGAGAGGAGAAGCCACTTGCCTGGGGTCACACAGCATAAAGGCAGCAGAGAGCAAGGATGGCCAGACAGGTGATGTTAAGGAGTGGGTAAGAGCAGACTTTGCTGCTGTTGTTAGATGCTGTCGAGCTGATTTCAATACATAGTGACCCCATATGACAGAGTACAACTGCCCCATAGGGTTTTCTATGCTGTAACCTTTATGGGAGCAGATCTCCAGGTCTTTCTCCTGTGGAGTTGCTGAGTAAAAAGAGCAGACTTTAGAGTCAGCAAACCTGGCTTTGAATCTTGTCTCTACCACATTCCAGCTGTGTTGCCCTGGGTAAGTTACTTAACCTCTCTGAGCCTCCATTTCTCCCCCTGTAAAATGAGGATAATCTAATTCACACAATTCTCATGAGGATGAAAAGAGACTGTGCATGCACACTTAATAAATGTTAGCTAAAAACAACCCACGCAGATAGTGATAGTGGTGATGGTCCCTAATACTGTGCAGGTACTTAATGCCAGTGAATGCCACTTTAAAATGGTTAAAATGGCAACTTGTATGGTACGTATATTTTACCACAATCAAAACAAACAAACAAAAATGTCCAGAAAAGCATAGGGAAAGGGTCTTTCAGGCAGAGGCATATATTGTCAGCAAGTCTGGATGTAGGAGAGGACATGGCCAATTCCTGCCAAGGACTGTGCCTGCGGAAGTGGGTGAGGCAGGAGGTGAGGGCATGATGCAAGAGCAGGGCAGTAACTTGGGCTGCTCTAGGACTCACTGTGTGGCCCCAGGCAGTCTCTATCCCTTCTGGGCCTCAGTCTCCCACCTCTACAGCAATAAGGGTAGCTTTGATCAGGGTTTGCAATACGTACAACCCTTTGTGAGTTTCTTTCTTTCCCGGGCTCTCATCAGTTGAACTGGGCACTCCACGGGCAGGAACATGCCATCTGTTCCCCAGAGTGTCCCTGACACCCAGTCCAGGGTCTGGCACGGAGGTAGTTTCTCACCAAATGAATGAACGAAGGAATGGACTGCGACTTTTCCCTTTAGGGAGTATGGGTTAAAGCGGAATCCCTCAGCGCCCACACTCACTGCTCCCTCCACCTGCACCTCTGCCCACTTGGCCAGTTACCACCATTGCACTGTTGTTGAGGGCCCTTGTTGACTGCTGTTAACCATTCTTCTCTCTCTAGACAATGGCTTTGTTTCTATTGTTTCTGGAGTGTGTAATGCCTTCTTGGAGGCACCAAAAGGCAACAGTGGTTCTCTCTAGGTGTGATGAGGGTGCCTTTGATGTTCTTCTTTATATTTTTCCTCTATTTTCCTGTATGAACATCTTTTGTTTTTCAAATAAAAGTAGTGATTCAAAGGAGGTGAGCAGACCATAAAGGAAATGTTGCTGTTGTTGTTAGGTGCCATTGAGTCTGCTCCAACTCATAACGACCCTATGTAAAGTGGAACAGAACTCTGCCCAGTCCTGTGCCAACCTCACAGTCCTCGCCATGCTTGAGCCCATCCTTGTAGCCACTGTGGCAATCCATAAAGGAAATACACATGGCCTTTTTCCAACAATTTCAACATGTAGAATTCACTGTATTCTTTAAGTTCTGCAACCATTCCTTCTTGCTATCCTTTTCCAAATTATTCTACCACCTTAACATAAACTCAGTGCCCCCTACCCAAAAACTCTCCCTTTTCTCCTTCATACCACCCCTGTAGCCACTATAAATTTTGGTTCCCATATATTCGTTTGGGAGCTCTGGTGGCATAGTGCCTAAGGCATTGGACTGCTAACCAGAAAGCTGGAGGTTCAAACTCACCAGCCACTCCTTGGAAGAAAGACTGGGCAATCTACTCAAACCCACCAGCCACTCCTCAGAAGGAAGACTAGTAGTCCACTTCAATCCATAGAGATACTGCTTCAGAAACCCAAGGAGGGGTCACTATGAGTCAAATCTACTAGGTGGCAGTGAGTTTGGTTTATATATATATA
>NW_006921710.1:6394553-6414555 GCF_000298275.1 Orycteropus afer afer | reverse complement strand
CTCGGAAGGAAGACTGGGCAATCTACTTCCATAGAGATTCTGCCTCAGAAACCCAAGGAGGGGTCGCTATGAGTTGGAATTGACTCGACAGCAGTGAGTTTAATTTTTTCTGTATTTGTTTATTTCATATAAATGATATCATACAGTATCTGTCCTTTTGTGACTGACTTATTTTGCTCAGCCTAACGTTTTCAGGGCTCATCTATGTTGCAGCCTGTATCAGGACTTCATTTTACTTATGGCTGAGTAATATTCCATTGTATGTATACACCACATTTTGTTTTCCATTTGTTGTCCATTAATGGACATTTTGGTTGTCTCCACATCTTGGCTGTTGTGCCAGGTGCTGCGCTGAACATTGGTGCACAGGTTTCTGTTTGCATTACCGCCTGCCCTTCAGGGTATATAGCTCGGGTTGGGACTGCTGAGTCATATGGTCGTTTTAAGTTCAACTATTTGAGGAACTGCCAAACTGTTTTCCGCAGTGGCTGTATCATTTTACATTCCCATCAGCACTAGGTGAGGGTTTCAGTTTTCCCATAACCTCACCAACAACTATTTTTTCTGTTTAAAAATGACTTTTAAACACAAAAACTTCTCAGCCTCCTTCAGAATAAAATAAGTGATGCTTAGAACCACTCTGAGGATCTATTTTCCCACTCATCAAGTTGGCAAAGATGAAAGTTGGAAAACCCTCTGTGTTGGTGAGGATGTGAAGAAATAGGCTGGACGAAATAAACCCTGCTTAGGGTGGAAGCTTGTCCCACCCACCCCTCTGGAGGACAGTGTGGTAATATGGATGAGAATTTCAAATGCAGGTCATCTTCGACGCAGCGATTACACTTCTTAGAATTGACCCATTAGTATATTTGCACATGGAAAAAAAGACCAGGACAGACTGTTACTCCCAGCAGCATTGCTTATAAACAAAGTATTGGAAACAACCTAAATATCCATCAGTGAGAGAATAGCCACATACACAATGGTACTTCCACACAATGGAGTACTACGCAGCTTTGAGGAGACAAATCAGCCCATAGGGTGACTCATATGTACCAACATAGTCTAGAATGAGGGCCAGGTTGTGTTGTTGTTATTATTGGGTACCACTGAGTTGAGTTCAACTCATAGCAACACTATAGAGAAGAGTAGAATTGCCTCAAAGAGTTTCTTAAACTAACCTTTACAGAAGAACAATACCACATCTTTCTCCCATTAAGAGGCTGGTAGGTTCCAATCACCAATCTTTTGGTTAGCAGCTGTGTTAGACTGGGTTCTCTAGAGAAGCAAAACAACTAAAGCTTATATATAGGAAGAGAAATTTATCTTAGGAAAATGGCTCACACACTTATAGAAACTGGCAAGTCCCAAGTTCTTGGATCAAACGTCAAGCTGGAGGTTTTTCCTGACTCATGCAGCTGCAGGGGCTGAGGAGCTCAAGGTTGGCAGGCAATATAGTGGCTGTTGACTCCAATGAATGATGAATCCAAGATCTCCAGGCCAAATGGTGGATTGTTCGCTCACGAACAGTTGTAGGCAGCACAACAGGATCCTGATCCACAGAAGAGTGTCTCTTCACCCAGGATGTCCATAAATATGTTGGAAGCAGCCACACCCTTTCAACAAACTTCCTTTCAACAGACCAGCTGCTCAAAACATATACATCCGATCCTATCATGAGAATAATCCACATCACAAATGCTTATACCACACAGAATTGTGATCCAGCCAAGCTGACACACAGTTCCAACTATCACAGCAGCTGCGTGCTTTAATTACTGTGCCACCAGAGCACGTTCAAGCAACACAGTTATATGGAAAAAGCATAGAGCAGATCATATGCATAGCATTGTGAGTATTAAGAGAAATAAATGTGTTTTGTATTTGCTTGTAAATGCATAAAATGTCTCCCGAAAGATAACAAAACACGGATCCCATTGATTGCTTTTAGGGAGGGGAATTGAGATGCTGGAACTTGAGGTGGGAGGGAGACTTTTCACTGTACACATTTTTGTACCTGTAAATATTTGAATAATATAATGCATTATCCATTTGTCTTAGTAACTTAGTGCTGCTATAACAAAATACCATGAATAGGTGGCTTTAACAGACAGAAATTTACTTTCTCACTGTTAAAAAAAAAACCAAAAAACAATACACCCACTCCCATTGAGTCGATTCTGACTCATAGCAACCCCATTGGGTTTCCAAGGTGGTAAATCTTTATGGAAGTGGATTGCCTGGTCTTCCTTCCGCGGAGTGGCTGGTGGGTTTGAACCACCAACCTTCTGGTTAGCAGTCAGATGCCTTAGGCATTGTGCTACCAGAGTTCCTTTTCTCACAGTTTAGGAGGCTGGAACTCAGGTGCTGGGTCTAGGGGAAGGCTCTCTCTCTTTCTCTCTCTCTCTGTCTCTCGGCTCTGGAGGAAGGTCCTAGCTTCTGCTCCTGGGCCATCTTCATGTGGCTTGGCATCTCTCTTCTCTCATCTCTGCTTTGCTTCCTTGTTTAATCTCTTTGATATCTCAAAAGGGATTCACTTAAAACACACTATACAGTACTTAAAAAAGACAACCATTCTCAAATGGAATTATAACCACAGATATAGAGGTTAGGATTGCAATATGTGCTTTGGGGGGCAGGGCACAATTTAATCCATAGCACAATTTTAAAATATTAGAATTTAAAAGCAAAATAAAAAATAAATTATAAAGAAAACAAGAGGAATCTATTCTATTGTCTTCTGGAAGAAAAAAAAAGAGGATTACAATAAGATAAATTTCCTATGCTCACTGACTATGAACATCGTCTTTGGAGACCATGGAGTTTTAGCCCTTTATTGGGCAGTGGTTGGGGAAACAGGCCCAGGGAGCATACGACCTCCCACTGGGTGACTCTGCCAATGTCCTGGCCACCACTGCACAACTGAGATGACTCCAAGTAGGATCCCTGGGACTTTCTGTGCTGTCTCTTGTCCTCCGTATCTGTAAATCTATTTCTATTTCCAAGCTGGAGCTGAGGTCTGCAGTACAACAAGCCAGGTTGGCAGAACTGTGACTCTGTCCCTTGCTAGAAAAGGCCTGTATCAGGCTACAGGGAAGAAATTACAAGCACTTCTTAGCTGGGGGTAGGGAGAAAGAAGTCAGTTAAGAGTCAGGAATATAGCTGAGTGGGGTTTTCCACCTTACACCCGAGATGGGAGTGTGTCCCTGGGACTAAATTCTTGAAGGAATGGCCTGGAGCTCCCATTCCCCCTCTTACAGATGAATCAACTGAGGCTGCCAATAGCAGATCTAGAAAAAACACTCGCCATACAGAGGACATAACAGAAGGGCAATTATCTGTGATACACAAAGCACTTTTGTAATTGACAAAAGACAGGGATGGACAGACTTTAGAACAATGGGCCAAGGAGAGTGAGGCAGCTCACCGAAATAAATGCATGGAAAGATGCTTGAGCTCATCAAGGTCAGGGACGTGCACAACGAAAATGAGATGGCACTTTATAATCAGTGGTCGGGTCCAACTCGATGGCACATAACAACAACAGCAACAATCAGTGGTCTGGGGGACATCCTGGGAAAGCGATGTTCTCCTCACATATGGCTGGTAGGTTGCAAAGGTTGCAGTGTTAGAAGTAAGGACTGTGGGGCTGTTCTTCTCGATTTTGTGTCTTGGACAGGTGCTGTCATTCCTTTGTGCCTAAATTTCCTTGTCTGAAATAATAATAATAATAATGTTAGCTTTTGTTTCAAAGGTTTGTTGTAGGATTAAATGAGCTGCTCTGGATAAACTGTTTAGAACAGTGTCTGGCCCCAAGGAATGCTACTTAAATGTTTGCTAGTAAATGTCTTAGAACCCACTGCTGTCAAGTTGATCCCAACTCATAGTGACCCTATAGGACATAGCAGAACTGTTCCATACGGTTTCCAAGGCTGTAATCTTGATGGAAACAGACTGCCACATCTTTCTCCGACGGAGCAACTGGTGGGTTCAAATAGCCAACCTTTCCATTGGCAGCTAAGCACTTAACCACTGGTCCACCAGGGCTCCTTAAATGTCTTAGAGGGAGCCCTATTAGCAGGGACTGTTTACCTAATAGGCAAGGTAAACCCAGGCTTACTTGTGTTTACTGATTATTCCTCAGTGAATAATTTCATTTTTTTTTTTTCTCCCCTAACCATTTCAAAGATTCTGCTTTAGGTTTGACTGGCATGTGTTCCTCCCTCAACCCCACAGTACCTTCCTACAGAATTTGAGTCTCTTTTCAAATTTACAATTCCTGACAGTCAAGGAGTACCCAGTAAGGAAGGGAAGATGTGGTGAAAAACATGTGACACTATTTACTACTGATTAGTAAGTAACCACAAGTAAGCCCATGCTTACCTTAATCACTGGGTAATCTGCCCCTGCCTATATGGTTATTATTGAGTAAGAAAGTTAAGATGCAGAAAATGGTCCTTTGCATTGACAAGACCTTACAGATGTCAGTCTGATTTCAGGAGCATTGAAAAATACAGGATACATTCTTGGTTATCAACAAGTGTTACTAAGCTAGATAGTATGGAGTTGTGGGAAATAAGCAAAAGAAAAATGTAACATTTCTTTATCATTTTTGTTCATTTACTTAAGTTATATGCATGTATACATATATTTGGAATACCTGAGTAGCACACATGGCTCACCTATTAACCAAAATGTTGGTGATTCAATCTACCCTGAGACACCTCAGAGAAAAAACCTGCCAGTCTGCTTCTGAAGGTCACAGCCAGGGTTCCTCAGAGCACAGTTCTCTGAAACACGTGGATCAGATTTGACTCAACAGCAACTGTTGTTGTTGTTGTTATGTGCCGTCGAGTCAAACCCGACTCATAGCGACCCCTCCTTGGGTTTCCGAGGCAGTATCACTACGGAAGTAGGATTGCCCAACCTTCCTTCCGAGGAGTGGCTGGTGGGTTTGAACTGCCAGCCGTCTGGTTAGCAGGCAAGTGTCTTAGCCACTATGCTACCAGAGCTCCCCAACAGCAACTAGTTGATGTATAAAACCACTAAAAACCAAACTCACTGCCACAAAGTCGGTTCCAACTCACAGCAGCCCCCACTGGGTTTCCAAGGCTATAAATCTTTACGGAAGCAGATCACTTCATCTTTCTTCCACAGCTGGTGGGTTGGAACCAAATGCCTTAAGCATTATACCACCAGAACTCCTTTGGTATATGTATAACTGAAAAAAAAAAAAAAGACCAAACTCACTGGCCTATCAAGTCAATTTTGACTCATAGTGACCCCCATTGGGTTTCTGAGGCAGTAAATCCTTACAGAAGTAGATTGCCCCATCTTCCTTCTGCAAATGGCTGGTGGGTTTGAACTGCCAACCTTCTGGTTAGCAGTCAAATGCCTTAGGCACTATGCCAACACAGCTCCTTTAGGTACATATATAGACACAGTTTTTTAACGATTGAATAAAAAGAAGAGGAAACCAAAAAAAGGAAAGGATGTCTTTATCTCTTGCTGGAGAGCCAGGGGTGGGGTTGCTCCTAACAGTGATGTGAAGAGCAGAAGCTCAAACAATAATGGGACCTCCCCATCGCCTCAGTCCCATCCTCACTAGCTTAAATCCCGTCAGCCTTTTGAAGGATTAGCTGGGGGATGGTCCCTCGAGCTCTATTTGCAGCCCCTGACCCCTTTCTGGGCACAGGTTTTCTCAATTGTAAAAAGAGAATCATCATGTTACTTTTTCAGCATAACAGCTGGAGTCAAGAAGGACACAGATAGGGGGAATTCTGAAAACTCCAAAACAAACAGAGGTCGGGTCCTCTTCACCCATAGGTAGGTTAGGTGACTGCACCGCTCCAGGTGGTCCCTGGAATCCATTTTCCTCACAGCAGCAGTGGGAGGGATCTCCCAAAGCACAGATCTGATTTTGTCATCTCTTCTTTAAAACCATTTTATTGTTCTCACTATATAATCCACACTCAGAGTACAAGGCCCAACCCGTAGGATGTGTCCTCCCTGTACTCAGGAAGAACCAGGCCCAACTAGGCCTAAATGCAGTTGCCATGGGTGCCCGGTTCTCAACCTCTGCAATTTATTGCTTTGCACACATGGTTCTCTCTCTTTACCTGGAAACCTCTCCCCCATCCTGCAGGCCTCAGCCAGAATGCCACTTCCAGGAAGCTTTCTCGGGCTCCCAGAGTCCGTTAGGGCCCCAGTAGCGTAGGTGCCTGGCTTTTAGTCCACCTCCTACAATTAAGGTGTCCGATTAGGAGGGCAGAGGCCACATCGCCGCTACCTCCGGTCTTTGCGTTTAATCGGGACATCTCCGGGCCAGGACTCCATGATTTCAAGGTATTGGCCAGATCTTGTCAGTCCATCCCTCTCGGGGCTAGTTCTGGCCTAAAGCACAGGCTGAGGGCTACCCACTGCGATAGGCTATTCTTAGGGGTGCAGCGGGGTTCTTGGGAGGATTGTGTACCTCTACGGGAGAAGCGGCTCCACGGAGAATGCCCCTCATTAACATGGGCGAAGCTCCTCCGACCGGTTCTGAGGATTGCCCCGCAATAGGATGGCGCCTTCGCAAGTTACTGGATTCTTATTGGTGCCGGCGGAGTGATTGGGCGGCACTGATTGGTGGACGGCGGGGGCGCGTTAGGCCGGGGCGGGGCAAAGCGGGGCGGGGCGTCTCCCGCGCCAGCCTAGCGTGCCCTCGTCTACGCCGGGAGTATGTCGCGGGCGCGGGGCCACCTGCACTCAGCCCTACTCCTGGCAGCGGTTACTGCACGCGGAGCAACTACCGGGGTCGGTGCGCGGCGAGGGTTAAGCGCGCGGCCGGCGCCACAAGAGCCCGGCATGGAGTATCAGGTATCTCGTGGGCTTGGCGGGAGGTCATGCGAGGACACGTGAGCCGGGCCTGAGTCACTCAGCATCCGGGCGCCACCCGCTGAGTCGGGGGGACTAGACGTATAGGACTAAGGTTAGAGGGTTGGGGATATCCTGGAGTCTGGGGATGGAGATAGGGAGTAGAAAGTTAGGCCCGGGCCGCAGGATCAGGGAATTCTGAGGCTAAGGGAAGGAGCACCCTGTGATACACCGACCCGGTGGTCCAGGGGCTCAGCTGGGGTTCTGGAGTTCCAGTGATCCTGGAGTCCGAACCCTCAGTGCGAGGTGAGGGGAGAGGAGGAAGGGATCCAGGAATTCAGACTTGAAGGATCAGGAAGTATAAATCTGGGGGTGGAGCTCAGGATTTAGAGAAATGGGGATCCAGGGGCCTGGAACTGGGGGCAGGCAAAAATCCTGGGGAGCCCACAACTCTTGGAAACAGAAAATTTCTGTATGGTGCTGTGCCAGAAACTAGTTGCTAATGGGAATGGGAGAAGGGGGGGTGTAGGGTGTTGTGGGTTGGACCACCCACCAGCCAGACACTGAGGTCCTGAGAGCAAGAGACACTATATCTGCTGCCCGAGGGGAAATAATAAGCGCCCGCCCCCAGTGTGAGTGCACATGAGGTGGACCTGCCTTCCTTCCTGCCTGGGTGACCCTGGCACACCCTTCCTCCGTCTGAGCCTTTTTCTCTCTCCCACCCGGTTGCTTCAAGCAGTGCTTCTCTGGGTCACAATCGGGACTGTCACAGTCCTCAGCGTTAAGTGTGAACACTTCCAGGAATTCCAGAACCCTAGTGTGGTCCCCCTCCGCCCCCCAGTCTTCCGCCTCCTGGCGCCTACCCTAGTAGGTGCCCAGTGCAATGACGGACCCCATTGGAGGAGATGAGGGAAAGAGCCCGAAAGCAAGGCTAGCCCCATTAGACAGTCATGCCATTTGTTTGGTCTGGCACTCCCTAGGTGGGGCTGACTGCTCCAGGCTCCTATTTCTGTCAGAGCTGGAAAGACACCACTTCTCTCTCTCCTGTTGCCTAACCTTTAGGCAGGAGGGAGAGGGCTGGCATCACAGGCTTGGAACCCTGTCCTGGCCACTGGTGTCCAGGTACCTTATATCAATGGACCCCTAGCAATCCTTAACCTGCTGCCTGGGAACTGTGGTTGTCAGGATGCTGTGCGCACACTCAACACCCTGCAGACCAATGCTGGTTACCTGGAGCAAATGAAGCGTCAGCGGGGTGACCCCCAGACACAACTGGAAGCCATGGTGCTTTATCTGGCACGTAGTGGGCTGCAGGTAAGCAGGGCTGGATAAGCAGGGCTTGTGACCCCACCTTTCCACCCCTGTCTGTCATTCGCATGACTGAGGCAAGGACCTTGTCTTTCTGTCCAGGTGGAGGACTTAGACAAGCTGAACATCATCCACGTCACTGGGACCAAGGGGAAGGTAAGGGGGAGGACTTGGGGATACGGTATCAGCTTAGTGGCATGATGGGGTGAGGTTTGCCCAGACAATACCTTTTCTCTCTAGGGTTCCACGTGTGCCTTCACTGAGCGGATCCTCCGAAACTATGGCCTAAAGACAGGATTCTTTAGGTACTGAGGTGTGGAGGGATATGGTTTCTTCTAGCTGGGAGTCTGTGGAACCAGCCAGCACCCCAGGCCCAGGCTCACCCCCCAGGAGCTCAGCTGCATGCCTGTCATCTGAGTGTTTATTAATTTAACAGACATTCAGTTAGCACTTAACCTTATTGACCCACGTGTGTGGCAGTCCTTAATTTTCATAATGAAAGAATGTTGGAAGGGAAAGGCAACTTGACTATATAAGCAAAAGACATAGCTAGAATAGTCAGATGTCTTTTTATTAACTTAAATTCCACATACAATTTTTAAATCACATAGAGCTTACTCTTTATTTTTGTCTTTGAGGTAAGGAGCAGAAAGCGTGGCTTAAACGTTATGGATAGTTCTTGGAGTCCCTGGGTGGTATAAATGGTTAATGTGCTGAGCTGCTAAAGGAAAGGTTGGAGGTTCAAGTCCACCCAGAGGCATCTAGGAAGACAGGCCTGGTGATCTACTTCTGAAAAGTCAGCCCTTGGAAACCCCATGGAGCACAATTCTACTCTGACACACATGGGGTTGCCATGAGTCGGAGTCAGTTTGATGGACAGCAGTTGGTTTAGTTATGGCATCCATATGTAGACAGTGGGGGTGGGCAGCAGAACGGAGGCCTCCACGCTGCCAGCTTTCGCTGTGGCTTAGGCCTCGACACAGCACCCTCTCTTCATTACAGCTCAGGCATCCAGACTGACACACAGGATCAGAGGTCAAATCTGGGTCCCTCTTGCCTGTGTTGTACACACCTCTCCAGTTACCATAACAGCAGTTTTTGTCCTTGTGGTTGAGGCATTTAAGATTTTTCCCTCCTTTTATTTTACCAGTTCTGTCAGCTGATCATCAACATCTCAAACTAGCCAAGGTCATTTCAGGCCAAAATACTTCCCCCAAATAGTTCTTCATTCAAATAAAGAAATGAAGAGAAGGACTTGTAATATGAGAGGGTCTATGAGGACTCAAATATTAGACAACAAGCTGTCTTTTAAAATAATTTTTCCAGGTAAAAGCCATAAGCTACAACTTTGGCCCATGGATCATTGTGGGCCAGCTGGGAGGGATGCCGCTTGAACCCAGCAGATCTGGCCCTGCCTTTGGGGGCTGAAAGGCAGTTGTTATAGGTGCAGATGTTAACAGTGACTGATTGATGTATCATGGGGAAAAGCACTCGAGGGGGTGCTGCTAGAGCCCAGAGAACGGGCCTGGCTGGCTTGGAGAGTGGGGGCTGGGTGTTTCTGGAAGAAGGGCCATCTTAGTCCAAACCTGTAGAGCAGGTGGAAGCGAGCCAAGTGAAACAGGGGAGGCAGGTGCGGAGGCTGGAGATAGAAAGGCAGAGGGGGCTGGAGGAACTGAAAGTGGTCCTGGTTGAGGGAGCTAGGGGCACAGGAGAGGTGAGGCACAGTGGTGCCTTGGAGGCCTTAGTGAGGAGCTGGGGCTTGCTTTTTTTTTTTTTTTTTTAATTTTTATGTGATTTGGGTGAAAGTTTACAGAGAAAGTTTATTTTCTATACAGCAGTTCATACACATTTTGTCTCATGACATTGACTGGAGTTTCCCACAGTGTAACAGCTCTCTTCCCCCTTTCTCCCCATAGTTACCTCTTCCCTATGTCCTTTGCTCCCATGCAGTCTTGCCCCTCGAGCTGCCCTTCTGTTCTCCCACGACTGATCACTCCAAGTAGTGTATCTACCTGATGTAATTGTTCAGCCCTTATGATTATCTTTTATGGCTGGAAGCCACAGGAGTGAGTTTAATACCAGAGAGCTGGGGCTTTCTTGAGAGTACTAGAGTTTCCAGCAGGGAAGTGACAAGTCAGATTTGTGTTTCCAAAAGAAGGCAAGGCTGACTGCAAGGTGGGAGAAGGCCTGGGGAGCTCGGGAGGGGAGTCCCGATGACCCCAGGTCTCCCGGCAGCTCTCCCCACCTGGTGCAGGTGCGTGAGCGGATTCGCATCAACGGGCAGCCCATCAGCCCTGAGCTCTTCACCAAGCACTTCTGGCACCTCTACCACCGCCTGGAGGAGACCAAGGTGTCCATGCCGGAGGGCTGAGGGTGGGCCGGGTAGCAGCACTGGAGTGGGTGGATGGGCCCAGAGGGCACTGCATGTCAAAGAACCCTGTGTGCTGGAGGAGGGGCTGCAGGCCTCCAGACCCTGACGTGTTCCTGTGCCACAGGACGGCAGCTGTGTCTCCATGCCTGCCTACTTCCGCTTCCTCACGCTCATGGCCTTCCACGTCTTCCTTCAGGAGAAGGTGCGTGTCTGTTCCCCACAATCCTGCGTCTGAGGCCCTAGGGAGGCAATCTCAGAAGGCTGGGGGCTCCCTGTGTCCACATGGTATCTGCGTACCCTGTGCCCCTTGCCATGCCCTCTGGTCCTCTGCAGGTAGACCTGGCGGTGGTGGAAGTGGGCATTGGTGGGGCTTACGACTGCACCAACATCATCAGGTGACAACAGCTACTTGGGATGAGGACTGGGGTGTTGGGAGCCCTGGCTTTGCCCATTGCCTGGCAACTCAGGGCGGGGGTGTCACACACAGCCTTTTTGTCTTCTGTAGGAAGCCTGTGGTGTGTGGGGTCTCCTCTCTTGGCATGGACCACATCAGCCTTCTGGGGGACACGATGGAGAAGATCGCATGGCAGAAAGGGGGAATCTTTAAGGTGACCATTGAGGCTGGGGAGAGGGGAGGTAAATGGAACATCTGGGCCTGACCCTCAGGCTCAGGGAAGCAAGGCTGACTCAGGACAAGGTCCTGGGCATCTGCAGGGTGACAGGCAAGTGGAACCTCCTTTCTGCCTTCTGTCTCTCCATTGCAACATGAAAGACAAGGGTTTCCCATAGCCCTTTGTGGGGAGGTGAAGTGAGTGGCTCAGACCCAGGATGTGGGACCAGAATTGGAAGGGTGAAGGACCCGGGGCCAGCCCTGTCTTCCTGTCCCTGACTCCCTACAGTGTGGCGTTCCCGCCTTTACTGTGCTGCAGCCCGATGGTCCCCTGGCAGTGCTGAAAGAGCGTGCCCAGCAAATCTCAGTGAGTCTGATGGGATGGGTACCTTGACTGGGCAAGTAGTTGATCCTTTCTGGCCTCAGTTCGCTCATCTGTGGAGTGGGAACTGGGCCAGCTGCTTATCCAGCTGGAATACATCTTGGTTCTGGGAGCAGGACCTGGTGGGTTCTGGTCAATGGGGGATGATGAGAGGGCTAACACAACAGGGAGGAGGCTCCTGGCCAACGTGGCAGTGGTAGCTTCCTTGACCAGCTGCCTTCCATCTCCTGTGCAGTGTCCTCTCTACCTGTGCCCGTCACTGGAAGTCCTAGAGGAAGGGGGACCACCACTGACCCTGGGCCTGGAGGGGGATCACCAGCGGTCCAATGCCGCCTTAGCCTTGCAGCTGGCCCGCTGCTGGCTGCAGCGACAAGACCACCCGGGTAAGTGGGCAAGTGAGTGGGTGGGCATTGGCTCCTGTCTGTAAGGGTCCTGAGCACACCTGGTCTCACTCCCTTGTCCCCACAGACATAGGGGAACTGAAGGTGTCCAGTCCTGGTCTCCTGCGGCAGTTGCCCCTGGCACCCGTGTTCCAGCCCACACCCCACATGAGGCATGGTGAGTGGGATCTTCCTGCCCAGCTTGTCTTTGTGTCCCTTCAGATATTTCTTTTGGTTTCCTGTTGGGGAGAGGTTGAGTCAATTTGAACTGGTGCCTGAGGGCCCTACAACCAGTCAATCTCTGTGACTTTGAGTTTGTGGATTGTCCCTGAGCCTCAACTTCCTTATTTGGCAAATGAGATAGTGAAAGGACCTGTTGCAGAGAGGTGCTGTGAGGATTTAGTAAGGTGACATGGCTAAGGTCTGAGCCCAGGCATGATGGATGTGTAGGATAAAGTGTCCAGCCAGTGGTAGCTGTTACTACTGTCATTTCATTATCATTGTCATCAGACCATGACGTTCCTGAAAATGGTAACACTGTCATTTGCTTTGCCATCTCCAAAGCTGTCAGCACATAGTAGGTGCTCCTGATTGTTAAACCCCTTCATCAGATGGTTCCAGTGTTTGCACTGTGTGCCAGGCCCTGTGTCAGGGTAATTAGAAGATTCTGGAACCAGTCGACTTTCATATCCAACCCCAATCCCATGACTCACTTGCTCTGTGACCTAACTTCTCTGAGCTAAGGATCTTCCAACTACAAAATGGGAATAACACGATGGCATCTCTCTCAGGGGTGCCTGGATGATTCTACCAGGTCAGGCAGCCAGAGCACTTGCTGACTGGTGCCCACTAAGAGGCTTATGTGATAATCATCCCTAGAGAGCTCAGAAAAGGCAGCCCTTGAACAGTGGGGCTGCTGAGAGTAGGGAGAGCCTGTTCCAGGATGGGTCCTAGTGGGGGACTGGGGTGGGAGAGGACATGGGTAGGGAGGAGACAACTGAAGGGCTGTCTTACCTTCTGCCTCCAGGGCTTCAGGACACAGAGTGGCCAGGCCGGACCCAGGTTCTGCGGCGTGGGCCCCTCACCTGGTACCTCGATGGTGCACACACGGCCAGCAGCGTGCAGGCCTGCGTGCGCTGGTTCCGCCTGGCACTGCAGGGTCAGGAGAGGCTGAGCAGGTTAGTACTGGGCAGGGGCGGAGCTGAGGCAGGACAGGGCCCAGCAGAGGGGTGAGGTCTCAGGTAAGGGGATGGGACTGGCCAGTGGAGAGAGGTGGGCCTGAGGGAAGGGTTGGGGTGGGGCTGGCAAAGAAGTAGGGGATGGAGAGGGCTTTCTGACCTCTCCCTTTCTCCCCAGTGGGCCAGAGGTACGTGTCCTGCTTTTCAATGCCACCGGGGACCGGGACCGGGCAGCCCTGCTGAAGCTACTGCAGGTGAGGGGCTTCACTGGTGGGGGGGGGGGTCTGCTGTAGGTAGCCCAGGGCTGGCGCTGCCCGTCTTTGACTATTGCCCTGGGCTAGTCCCTTCATCCTTTGCCTCATTCTCCTCAACTGTAAAGTGAAGTCATTCCCTCACTTATGGATGGTGTTAAGGAGCCCTGGTGGTGCAGTACGTAAGGCATTTGGCTGCTAACCAGAAGGTCAGTGGTTCAAACCCACCTGCAGCTCTGTAGGAAGAAGATGGGGCAGTCTACTTTCGTAAAGATTTAGAGCCTTGGAAATCCAATGAGGGTCGCTGTGCGTTGGAATCAACTCAGTGGCTGTTGAGTTTGGTTTTTTTGGTTTATGGATTGTGTTGATTAAATGTACAAACACCAGACACATGGGGAGGTCTGGTCATTGCATATGACCCTGGGCCAAAGATGTCATTTCCCTGAGGCTGCCTTCGGCTGTTAGGGCTGAAGTGCCTGCTAGGTTCTTCATCTGGCTCTTCACTCCCGTTTCACAGACGAGAGAGGCTGAGACTCTTCTTCGTAGCCCGTTTGTACAGACAAAGGCTTTTCTCCAGTCTGGATTGAGGGCCTGCTTACTAGCTGAGTGGTTTTAAGCCAGTGACTCCCTACCAAACCTCAGTTCTCCCATGTGGTGGGCAGTGTCTTTGCTATCCAGGCCACAAGCCAGGCAGGGTACACGGAGGTGGATTTAGAGGTGGTCAGGGAACTGAAGTGCTGTGGTGTGGTTGGGTGTTTGCAGCCTTGTCCCAGTTCAGCCGGGGTTTGGGGCTAGGGGGCGACATCTCCAGAGATGGAGGCTCATGTGGGAGTTGGATTGGGAACGTCCTCTCTGGCCTCCAACACCAAATCTACCCCCTTGATCTTTTAGCCCTGCCAGTTTGACTATGCTGTCTTCTGCCCCAACCTGACAGAGGTGTCATCCACAGGCAATGCAGGTGAGGGGGCAGGGCACTATAGGGCCTGAGGTGGACTGCTCTGTTGGTGACAGTGGGGGCTTCTAAGCATAGAACTGGAAGTCTAATGGATTATATAAATATCCTCTGGTACATTTAAAATTTGGCACCATGTGGCTGCAATACTATAAAACAATTATCTGAAAATGCAGTTTCAAAATGCAGGTTACAGCCCACTAATGGTTCTTGAAATAAATTTAGTGAATCTTCACCAGCATTTTATTTTAAATAGGATAGAAATTATCAGTGTGCATTGTGTGAGGTAAGGGTGGGTACTATTTCATGAAGATTCTGTTCCAGGTGTACACACACACGTACACATAACATACTGGATTGTGATGCAAAAATGTATGTGTGGTTTTGTTTTTTTTAAAAAACATTTTGTATAGCACCTTTTATTTTTACAAGATACTTTCATATCCATTGTCTCTATTGATCTCAGAAGATTTATGTGAAAATGTGAAATGTCTTTTTCCCTGTGGGTTGTAGTCAAAAAGTTTGCTCTCGTGTGAAAAACACAGATGCTCAGGTCCCACATCAGCCTGTCCAGGGAAAGGCCAGAAATGTGCATTTTTAACTGACTTCCTCCGAGGTACTTAAACCTAGCTGGGGATGGACCCCAGTTAACAGTCCATTTTTCAGATGAAGGCACAGCCTGGGGTGGGGAAGTGGTGTTCAGTGTGCAAAAGCCCCATCTTTGGAGCTAGATGCACTCAGTAGCTCTGAGATCTTGGGCAAGTCACTGAACCTCTGTAAGCCTCAGTTTTCTCATACAAGCCACTGTGAGGACTGCTAGAGGGTATGTTGGATGACGCAGTAAAAGGCCTGGACCAGAGCAGGTGCTCCTGACACATCCTCTGCCTTGCAGACCAGCAGAACTTCACAGTGACACTGGACCAAGTGCTGCTCCGCTGCCTTGAACACCAGCAGCACTGGAGCAACCTGGCTGAAGAGCAGGCCAGCCCGGACCTCTGGAGGTCTCCCGGCCTGGAGCCTGGTGGCCCCACGCACCTGCTGCTGGCACCCCGACCACCCCACGCCCACAGCACCAGCTCCCTTGTCTTCAGCTGCATTTCCCATGCCTTGCAGTGGATCAGCCAAGGCCGGGACCCCGTCTTTCAGCCACCCAGTCCCCCACGGGGCCTTCTCACCCACCCCGTGACAAGCAGTGGGGCCAGTGTACTTCGGGAGGCTGCCGCCATCCATGTGCTGGTCACGGGCAGCCTGCATCTGGTGGGTGGTGTCCTGAAGCTGCTGGAGCCCTCCCTGTCCCAGTAGCTGAGGCAGCGGGGTTGGAGGTGGGCCTGCCCACACCTGCCCTGCGTTCTCTCCGGAACTATACTCGGTGCCTTTTGTTTTCTGCTGTCCTGGTTCTGTCTACACAGATCTGGGCACTGGGCGGTAGAGAGGGGACTAGAGAGGGGAAGGCTGGAAGACCTCTCTGTCACTGAGCCTGGGGTGCCCTCAGCCTCAGTGCCTGCTCTGTGCCTTGGCCTCGCCCTCAAATGTGTCCCCTCTCAGCTGAGTCATCCAGGGGGCTTCCCAGTTCTCCCACTATTATAGCAGGCCTGGAAGCCCAGCCCATCTTCCCCCCACACCTCACTGCCTCCTGGCTCAGACCCAGTGTATTGTGTGAACTGCCTGGCCAAGCCTGGGGTCCCACCGGGTGCCCATGATGGGATTTCCTCCTTCCAGTGCCTTCTGGGAAAGCAGAGGACACCTGCCTGGAGCCCCTTGGGGACAGAGGGTAGAGGATGGTTGCAATAAATTAAAGTTTTTTTTTTTTTTTTAAAGAAATGGCAGAACCTGTGATTTTCCTGATCTCTAGCTCCCTTAGCATACAATAGGGGGTGAGACCACAGCTGGTACAGGTACTGGATTGTGTAGGAGCCTGGCTGTGTGGTCTGGGACAAATCTTTCCCTCTCTGAGCCTCAGCTGTCCTGTGCAATGAGAAGGCTGGACAAATACCTTCCTGCTTTCTGGACCTCTTCACAGAGACCTTGTGACTAAGGAATTATACCCACTTAACAGATAAGGTCCCTGTGACTAGCTTAAAGTAACCATGGGACTTGCCAGCAGTCACACAGCCAGTAAGTGGCAGGTCCAGGATTTGAAACCAGAGCCTGTGTTGAGAACTCCAGAGCCAGGATGTCAACAGGGCCTCCTGATTTTTGGTTTCTTACAGCCCTGGTTCCAGAGATTTGCTTCCAAGTGAGTGAATGAGAGTGGCAGAGGGAGAATTGGGTTTTGTCCACACCTCCTGTGGCCTGGCTGCCTGTTCCTGTTTAACATGAGGATGCCCTGCCTGCAACCAGGCTCGGCCATTGGGGGCTGAGGACAACAACAGCCCCATTCTGTGCCCCAGCCCCTCCTGTACCCCCACACATACCCTATCACACGCCCCCATTTCACCCTGCCAGCACTGGTTTCACGGTCTGATTTATTATCGGCGGGTATACGGGGTGGGTCCCTGCCAGGCAGCTTGGCCACTCCCCATCAGCTGCCCACCTGATGGCTGGGTGGGGGTCTCTGTGTGGCAGTTGCAAGGAGAAGCTAAGGCCTTCCCCACTGCCACCGTCTGGCCTTCCAAGCTGGGGAACCCCGGGCTTCTGTTTTCCCCACCAAGCTGTGCCAGTACAGGTGTGGAGGCTGCTGGGCCAGATCCGTGTGGCTCTGGGCTGGACCGTCTTTCGTTCCCAAGGAGGAGGCACTGTTGGGGCCTCAGTGGGCTGGATTGAGTCTGGTTCAAGTTCTCATCTCCCACTCAGCCCACTTCAGTGAATGGGTTAAAATGACAGGAACTCAGGTTCCTACAACAATGTGGACATACAGGGCAGTGGTTTCTCTCTCCATGGTCCTGGGCAGCCGTACCCCAGACCCACTGGGTTTGAAGGTTCAGTGAGGTGGAGGGACCCCAAGGTGTTCCAAGCTGGTGCTCCTGCTGACAGGCCTTGTGAGAGTCGGGAGGAGAGGGTACAGAGGGCATGGTCCAGCCCTGGTTGAATAGAGGAGCTGGAGTCCGGAATGAGCCTGTGGTCAGTGGTTCCCAGCTGGTGGCTGCTCAGTCTCTCCTGCTGGGCGAGGGCTGTCTGGGTGGCCCCCAGGGGTCCAGGCTGGGGGTTAAGCCATGCTGCTGGTGGAGCAGGGTGTGCTCTGGGTGCTCCCAATGCTGGGGTTGGTGCTGCTGCTCTCCGAGGAGGCCGGAGCAGCCACGGCCACCACAGGCTCCCGCTTGCCAGGGGGATCTGGGGGCGGGGCAGGGGTGGAGGTCAGGGCCCCAGCCAGGACTCCCCACTCCCCCAGAGGCTTCACTGGGCTCCCCCAGGGGTGGAGGGGCCCTGAGCACTCACTACAGGGAATTGGGATACTCACGGGTATGGGAGTAGATGTACCAGAGCGCGGCGGTGAGCAGAGCCCCGATGAGGAAGGCGCCGAAGGTGATGCCCAGCACAGCAGGCAGGACGAGCCCTTTGTCTGCAACAAAAGGAGGGTGGGCTGTGATCAGCGCTGCCCCTCCTTCCTGGGCCCAGCCCTGGCCCTCCACCCTGTCGTGCTGACCTGGAACAGGGGCTTTGGTGCCAGTCACAGCTCAGCCACTCACCCTGACTTCTCTGAACCTCATCTAGCAAATGAGCTCATCACTCCCATGCGTGGCACTAAGCTACAGTTGCTATGACAACTGTATGTCATCCAGGCCTCTTGTGCAATACCTTTGCCTCTCGAGGCTAATGAAGAAGTTTTTTTCAGGAAGAATGGATGGTGTAATGTGGACAAAGACAGTGCAGCCTGGGAGTCCAAAGCCTGTCCGGGCCTGCTGTGTGACCTTAGGTCAGTCCCTGCCCCTCTCTGAGCACCATACTCTGAGCTCTTCAGCTCTGCTCTTGGGTTGTTCCAAGCCTCATGACTACCACACTCCTGACTCCTGTGTGACTATGGGCCAGGTAGCCTCCCCATGGGCCTCCAAACTCCCAGCTGTGCAGTGAGCTTAGTAGCCCCACTTTGGTGGTCATGGGCTGGGGCTGGGGTGGCAAAGAGGTGGGTGTCCCCCACCTCAGCCCCTAGTGTCAGGGACGCTTTCTGTCTGATGGGCACGTAGGCCCAGAGGTACACAAACAAATGGGCTGAAAGGCACTGGGCTGAAGGGGCATCCTCCATACTGGGGTGGAACCCTCTCCAGCAGACAACGGGGCCCCACTCCAAGAAGACATCTGTTCCACCTGAGAGACTTGACTCCAGGAGGCCATCCCCCCAACCAACCCTGGAAATTGAGAAGAGCACTACATGGGGAGCTGGAGGCCTGGGATCGAGTCCCGGGCTGGTCATGAGCAGAGTCTTGGTCTATAAGATGCAGCTGTGGATCCTAGCTTAGGCTGCTAGGACTCTGTGGAGCCCTCAACCCATCCCTCTCCACAAGGTTACTCTCTCGGAGATCCTTCCTGCTGTGTGCCTTGGGGCCATCCTGTTCCTCACACCCCCACTCTGACTTTAGCCATTCGAAGGAAGCCAAGAGAAACCCAGAGGGAACTCACCAGTCAGGCCAGGGCTGATGATGTTTAAGTGCACGGACACAACTCTCTGGACTTCCTGGGAGAGGAGGAGACAGTGGTATGTGGCATAGCTTTGGAGAGGCAGGTTCCAGGCTCAGTGGCTCTGGACCCTGGCTTGTCACAGCCCACCTTGGAGCCTTGGATCCAGGCCTCACTCACCTGGGACCGAGTCCTGGGATGCAGGCCTACGGTGCAGCTGAGGGTGCCAGCCTTGGGTGTGGGCACCATGTAGCCACGGAGGAGAAAGCTGAAGCGCAGGTCACCATCAGGGCTTGGGGGCAGCAGGCTGACACAGCTGCCCTTGGCTGCCTGGTTCTGGATGAGTTCCACAGTGTCTGCCTCAGGACCTAAGTCCAGGTGGCAGCTGTCTAGCTGGAACACAAGCTCAGAGATGGACTGGGACACGCTCAGCTGCACAGGTAGATAAGGAGATGAGGCACAATTACTCTTAACCCTCCATCATTACCTCCTCTCATGAAAAAAAGCTAGAATGATGAGTTCTTGCCCCTGAGGCCTAATGGTGGAAGGAAAGGCACGGGCCAGCGAGGAACAAATAAGGAAGAGAAGGGGGCGTTCCTATCAGTGTCTATGAGCTCGGTCTTTTCTGTCTATCCTCTCCCCCACACAGGTGCTGGCTCCCTCCTTCCTCTGGGAAGTTCAATCCTCATCTTCTCTGTTCTAATGGTAGAAAGAAAGGCGCATGGGAAATTCCAGGAGTTGTGGGCCTGAGGTGTGACGGGTTGAACTCAGCACCTGCACAAAGACCAGCTGCCCCAGCTCAATGGTGTTGGAGGCCTGGAGGAAGCTCGGGCTGAGGTAGAGGCCCAGCTGGAAGGAGAGGCTTTCCATCTTGATGCAGTGCACTTCTTTCTGTGGGGGGATGGAAGGGACACTTGGTAAGTCTGGAAGGCACCAGCAGGAAGGTGAGGGCTGGATGTGGGTAGCAGGCATCGTGGTCCAGGGCAACTGCCTCACCCTCATCCTTTTATTGAAGAAACTAACATTCAAGAACAATGTGGGACAAAACTCAAAATCATTTGGGGGGATAAAAAAAGGGGGGGAGACCAGGTTTGCTGGTCTGATAGAGCCTGGTGGAACCACTGAGACTATGGCCCCTAGCTGCCCTTCAGGTCTGGAATTGCA
>NW_006921710.1:6391013-6394213 GCF_000298275.1 Orycteropus afer afer | reverse complement strand
AAATAAATAAATAACATTTACCATGAGTTCACTCTGTGCCTGACCTGTATAAACTGCTTCTCAGGTTTCATTTCAGTGATTATTCATAAAGACCGCGATGGAGTGGGGTCCTCTCTTGGACCACTGTTTACAGATGATGATATGTGTCCTACGTATATGCTAGAATAGAACCCTCTGACTTGAGGCTAAGAAGACATGGTAAACTATTGCTCCCATTTACAGAAGGGGAGACTGAGGTAGTGGGAAATATATGGCTTGTTAGGATTAGGGCATGAGTTTCCTGAGGCCTGCTCCCTCCTATTCCAGGAAGGGACCCCAGCCAGCAGACCCCGGACCAGACAGGGTAACACGATGACTGTACCATCTTACCTGCTGTGGTGATGAGCTCGACAGGAAGTGGATGACCACCTGTAAGGACAAAGCCAAGGAAGTGAGCAGGGACCCCAGAGGACATCCCACCCAATGCACCCATTTTACAGATGGGAAGACTAAGCCAACCAATGGCTAAGCTTGTCTTGTGTTCCTACTGCGCATTAAAGCCCAGCTCTCTAAAACGCCCTGCAGCCTGAAGGATCAGGGAGCAAGACACCAACCAAACTCCCCTTGATACTTTTCCTGCCCCAGCTCTTACCTCATTGCTGATCACATTTTCTGTCACTTTTGTGCCACACTTTGAGTAGGCACTGCGCAGAACAAACTTGGCATCACTGTCTTCAGCCTGACAGCTGGTGTCCCGGAAGGTCAGTCCCGTGACGGTGCAGTGCACAGCCTGGGCCAAGAAGGGGAGGAGAGGGGACCGTCAGGAAACACTGAGCTCCCTGGAGACCGTTCATCACACTCCAGCACCGTGGACCGACTGTAATCTCCCGATCACAACCATTCCTCTGCTCTTCTCATCATTTGTTAAGTCTCATCATCCTACACCATTTCAGATTTAATAGTTTTCTTGAACTTGACTGATTTTTTTACTTAGTCTCGTCCTAAGCAATATTATCTGTGATATTGTGAGTTTGATTTGCTACTTATTATTTTTTCTTATATCTAGATTTATATGTTGTTGTTAAGGGCTGTCAGGTCAGCACCAACTCACAGTGACCCTGTGTACGACAGAATAAGACACTGCTCAGTCATGTGCCATCCTCACAATCCATAACAATTGAAAGCATTCATTGTAATCATCATTCACAGCTGCAGGGAATGCGGACCCCACAGCACAGTCTATCTCAGAACCACAGACCTGGAGTCAGCAAACTTTTCCAATAAAGGGTCAGACAGTAAATATTTTCAATTTTGTGGGCCCTATGGCCTCTGCTGTAAATATTCAACTTACCATCATAGCATGAAAGCAGCCACAGACACTAAAAATGAACGGGTATGGGTGTAGTCTAATAAAACTTTAGTCACAAAAACAGGCAGGGGGTCATAGTTTGCCAATCCTTGTCTTTAGAATTTCTTAGGCCCTCTTAGCATCAAAGAATCTAAGTCTTAGAGTTGAGCAGGCTGTTGGAGATCTCATTTGAGTCCATCCAGCTAACTCTTGTCCACTCCTCCAGGATAGCTACCCTTGACTGCTACCGCCCCCTCCTGCTACCTAGGGCCATATTAGCAGACACCAGCCCAACAAATAAAATGGTTCTGAGTGAAGTCCCCAGTGACTGGTATTCAAACTTGCCCCCTGACCACATTTTAGAAGTCAGCAAGAAGGCAGTAGCTCCACATTTGGGGTGAATCTGTTCAGACCTTTTTCTTTGTGTTCTCTTCTATACAGACACATGTATTAGGGAAAATGTGCAGACCTGTATCTGTTGTATTTTTAACAAATGGCATCATACTGTCTGTCCATTCTGCAGCTTAGTTTCCTCACCCAACAATGCATCATATACATCTCTCTGTGTCAGTATTTATAGATCACCTTTTTTTAAAAACAAAAACAAAAACAAAAAAACTACAGCAGTGTATTCCAAAGATTAATGAATTATAATTTATTCCTTCAGGCACCTACTGATGGACATTTAGGTTTCCAAGTTTTCTCTTAAAAACAATGTGACAGGGATATCCCTTTGTAACAGGTAATAAATAGGGTAATGGAATTAATGGGTCATAAAGCAACATTTACAAGGTAAATCTTAATGATAATCTAGAATGGCTGTGGTCAGATTGTCTTCCATGGGCTGTATCAGGACCTGAACTTCCATCAGCAACATAGGAAGGTTCCATTTTCCCTCACCCTGGGCAAGGTGCTGTTTTTCTCTCTTACCTACTTCTGAACGCTCCAAGGACTGTCCAGCTAATTTGTCTAAGAGAACTTCTCTTTATTTCCAGTAAGAAAGCAGTTTTTAAGATTTGGGTAATAAGTTGGGAGTCTAGAAAGGCTGTCAAGACGTAGAAACAAGGAGACTCGGGACTGGGCAGAAGCCAATACCTCCTCCTCCATCTTGGCATTTGCTGGGCCAGGCAGAGGCAGGGGACAAGGGGAAGGCAGGCAGCAGACAGGTGGCGCCTCTCGTGCCCTATATCCCAAAAAAGTTCCATGTAGACAACCACAGAGTTAAACGCCATTCTACAAATCCCTTAGAGAACATGGATGATCTATCAAGGGCTCTGGAGAGAGATTTCATACCTTAGAAAGGCTGGAAGAAATCACAAAGAGAAAGATGGACCGCTAGGATGGACCAGTGTTTTAAAACACCCCCAAAGTTAAAAACCACTAGAACCAGAATTTAAACAATTAAAACAAACTGGGGGCGGGAAATGATTTCAATAAGAATGATGGACAAAGGATAAAAAAAATAAGTTTTTAATATAAAACACTTATAAAAATTATCAAGAAAAGTACCAAGCCCCGATCATAAAGAGGCTTTGGTTATTATCAGTCAAATGGAGCCATGCCCATGCTCACTATTAATCAAAGAATTAAAAATTAAAACAAGAATCAAACAAGATGCTCTCATAAATCAGCAGGGAAAATTTAAATCATCTTTTGGAAAGCAGGTTGGAAGTAAATAGCAAAACTTCCAAAATGTTCACTCATTTTGACCTAGCAATCTCACTAATGGGGAAATCTACCCTAAGAAAACAATCCTAAAAAAGAAAGTGTTAGGTAGAAACATGGCTGGCCAGGCAGGTGAATGATTAAGCCAGAGGGAATGATAAGAACTGGTCAAGCAAGGAGGCACCTGACCAGAGCCCATACCAAACCC